>NC_048919.1:5045794-5048529 GCF_011077185.1 Oxyura jamaicensis
GTGCACAGCTGGATGTCCATACAGAGGCACTGCCCAGCTGGGTGTCCGTGCAGAGGCAGAGCACAGCTGGATGGTTGCACAGCTGGGTGTCCGTGCAGAGGCAGTGCCCAGCTGGCAGGCAGGTTCCCGGTGGCGCCGGAGCTGTCCCTGTGCTGCAGCCTCGTGCTCGTCCCCTGCACACACTCCTGCTGTCCCTGGTGCAGCTGGAATCAGCCGGGGGTGACAGGCCGGGACCGGCCAAGCTCAGCCCAATGTGGCCCCAGCATCTTCTGTTGGGCACTGGGAAAAGTTGCCCAAACTTGTCTGAACTGAACTAAAAACCCCAGGAAACCCATCATGTGTCACTGTGCAGTGCCCTGTGCGGGTCAAGCTTTGTGCACCCTCCATCTGCCCTTGTCCTGCTGGGAGCCAGGGGCAAAACCCCAGCCCTGCCCTGTTTTGGAAAGGGCAGCACGACGAAGTCGCTCTGTAGAGCAGCGAGTCGTGGCCCATCCGGGGAGGGCCTTTCGGCCTGGCAAGTAGCCACGAGGGTATTTTTTATTCAGAAAGCAATTGGAAGGGGGATTTGCGCTCTGCAGAGTATTGGATTTCCTTCCCCATCCCCGCTCGCCAGCTTTCCCCTCTCCTGGAGGAGACAGGATTAAACGTTTAATTTAGGGGAGTGATGTTGTGCCAAAGGGAAAGAGATCCATGTGTTTGGAAACGATCTCAAATGCACACCAGATCAGCCCGCCTGGTTTCAATGAAAACCTCCGGCCCGTGCAGGGCCTGCTCACCCGCCCAGGGACCGAGCCCCGGAGGCTCAGCCTGTCCCATGGCTGTTGTATTTTTAAAGAGTTTTCCATTGTAAAAGGTTTCTTGCGGGAATGAAGTCAGAGGCCACATTTTGTCTGGCAGGAACATGCCACGCGCTGGGGAGAGGAGGAGCACCAAAGCCAGATGGAAATCAAAGGCAGATTTCAGCAGAGCCTCGTTCCTCTGCGGCCCCGGAGGGCTCAGGCGGTACCAGGGAGGTGACGATGCCGGCTGGGCACCTCTCTGCCCTTCGTGCTCTTGGACCTGGACGGCAGCAGAAATCCTCATCCCCAGCCCCGGCACCGCTGGGCTCGGCCGTGGGAGCGTTGTTGGTGGCTCTGGGCTCAAAGACACCAGGGACCCGCCTGGCACTGCCTCGCGCTCCGCATCGAAATAACTGCGTTATTTCGGGTATGAAAATAAAATCAGGGCAGGCGGGGAACGTAAATAGATTTTACAAGACTTTGTAGGAAAGGAGAACTCCAGCAATGCGGAGTTTGGACCCCCTTCAGCTTTTTTTGAACCAAAATTCAGACTCTGGGTGGAAACTCTTCCAAGTCTCTGTTCGGGGCAGGGGGCAGAGGCTGAGCAGAAACGTTCGTGCTCAGGCTCTGACCCGGGGCCAGCTCCCCCCCAGAGCAAGCAGTGAGCCCTCGGGGGGCACGGGGGGCACCTCCCGGCCCTTCGCAGCCTCTCCTGGTCCGGCCCGGCCCGGTCTGAGGGCAAGGAGCCGCCGGACACCGGCTGCCCCCTCCCTCCTGCTGCGGGGGGGATAGGGAAAGCCCCCCGAAGGCTCTGCAAAATGAACCCCCCCCGCCCGGCGCCGGCCTCCTCTGCCTGCCCCCCTCGGCCGCTCTGTCGGGTTGGACTCGGGCAAGGAGGGAAGAAAAAAATGAAAAATAGCCGAAAGAGGAAGGAAAAAGGTGCGGCCCGTCCCTGGGTGGGCTCGAACCACCAACCTTTCGGTTAACAGCCGAACGCGCTAACCGATTGCGCCACAGAGACCGCGCTGGGGATCAGTCCTGCGGCCGCCGCCCTGAGCCCGAGCGCGCCGGGAGCGCCACCGGGAGCACCCACGGGGAGCACCCACCCCGGGATGGGGACACGCGTGGGACGTGGGGGCCGGCCGGAGCCTCCCCCCCCCCCCCATCCCCTCTTTTTCCTCCAATTTATTTCACGGGGTTTCTTTCTTTTTTTTCTTTTTTTCTTTTTTTCTTTCCCTGCCTTTTTTCTTCCCCCGCTTTCCCTTTTCCCTCCGTTTTCGTCCTTTTCCATTTTTCCCTCTCCTCCCCCTTTTATTCCCCCCTTCCCATTTTTCCCTTCTCTTCCCATCCCCTCCCCTCTGGCCCTGCAGCCCCGCCGAGCACCGACCACCGGCGGCCCCGGGCCCGGGAAGGTCCCGCAGGTGCCGGGGGGGTCCCGGGGCTCTCCCCGGGCGGTGCCACCGGGATGGGGGGCGCGGGGACGGCTCGCTGCTGCGGGGCTGGGCATCATCCCCCCCCCCGGCCCGGCTTTGGGGCCCATTCCGGCCCATTTGGGGCAATTTTCTTTTCTTCCCAAGCACTCGGGGGGGGGGGAGTCGCACAGAGGGGGGGCCACAGCGAGAGGGGGGCCCTTCGTAGGGCAGCAGGGGGGCCCTTCGTAGGCACGGAGGCACCGCTGCGCCCCCATCCCGCGGGGCGGCCGGGTCCCCCGGGGGGCGCAGGGGGGCCCTGTCCCGGTGCCCCCCCCTCGGAGGACGGGCCGGGGGGGTGGGGGGGGGGCCGGCCCGCTCTCGGCCCCTCGCTGCCCCCCCCCCGCAGCACCCCAAAGGAATGAGGTCACGTGAGGCGGGGCGGGGCCTGGCGGCGGCTGGAGGAGGGAAAAAAATAAAAAAAAAAAAGGAGGAAAAAAAAATAAAAAAAAAAAGGAGGAGGAAGGGAGGGAAAGAGGGAGAAAAA
>NC_048919.1:5058529-5102342 GCF_011077185.1 Oxyura jamaicensis
TCCCCCGGATAACCTCTTGAACGAGTAAAACCACCCTTAACTGAAAACGCTGCCAGTGTCTCTGGTTGCCCCACACCCCCTGAGCAAGGACACGAATGGGTTGCAGAGGTGAGGCCCGAGGAGCCAGCTGGAGAGCTCCCAAGGTCAGCGGGGTTTGTTCGGGGGCTGCTCTGCCGATGAGCATGGGGGGGGCGGGCGCTGCTCAGCCTCTCCCTCCTCTCCTGGCAGGGTCAAGGTTAGGACGGCAGCACCAGGGCTCAACTTCCTCCTCTGTGCTAACAGGGAAAAATTACAGCCGCTCTCCCCTCTCCCTGGTCTCCTTTACTCGCGAGGTGCAAGGCCAGCAGAGAGGCAGAAACCCTGCCCACGCACCTCAGCCCCGTGGGCAGCACAGCGCCCAGACGGGGGTTCATCACCCAGACCTTATTCTCTTTCCAATGCCGAAGCCCTAACTGCATTAAAAAGTCTTCAATATTAATATTAATATTATTTATTATAATAAAGAACAGTCAAGCAGCGTGAAAAAAATATATCTTAGCTACATTACCTTAAATTGCCAAAAATATACACATTTTTCTCTTTTATTTAATAAAAAACAAATCAAAACAAAAAAAGACACATGCAACATACTAAATGAGACATTAGCATCAAAACGGGTAAAGAAACGTACCCCAGTGCAACTGAAACACAGATAATCTTTAGCTTTTATTTCTCTTTCCCCTGCTCCTCCTTTCCAGATGCGGGTGCTCAGCAGCGGCCCCCCGGCAGCGACCCTCCCGCTCCCCTCAAGCTGCCGGAGGCACCTTTGGCTCTGGGGCAGGTTGAAGCGATTTGACGAGGAGCACACTTCAAAGGGGCCGGCCGCCTTTGGAAGAGGTCGGAGAAATGTGTAAGTGCTATCTAAACGCCTCTTCCCCCGCTCGTCAGCTCCAGTTTCGTCCCCGCCTGTCCCAGAGAGCGGCTTCGCGCTCCAACCAGCGCCACAAGCGAACGCGGGGATGTGCCCAGCAGGGAACCAGGACCGCAGCGTGGCTCAGCCCACCCTGCTTTTAGCAGAGATCCTGTCTACGAACAGAGTCCTCGAATTCAGTCCTTGATTTCCAACCTCTTCCAACGGGTGGGCTGCCCGGGTGTTTTCCTGCACGGCGCATTTCAGCCCCGATGCGTGCTCGCCTTCATCACGTACCTCTCACCGACCCCCTGCCACCTTTCTGCTGTCGCCCAGGGATTTGGGCACCATCCCACTGATCTGAACAAGGTTTTCACTTGTCCTAGGACACAACTTGCTCTGGGGACAGACGTTAACCAGCCTCCCCTCCTCCACCCCCCTCTGCTCCCGCTCCCAGCTCGTTAATTCCAGAACGTGAAATGTGGTTAAATGTTGGAACCGTTTGACCAGGTCTGGACACGACGTCGGGTCCTGGTGGTTGCCGAG
Organism: Oxyura jamaicensis; assembly: GCF_011077185.1. Classification (NCBI taxonomy): domain Eukaryota; kingdom Metazoa; phylum Chordata; class Aves; order Anseriformes; family Anatidae; genus Oxyura; species Oxyura jamaicensis. The sequence goes on from NC_048919.1 coordinate 5,059,965, forward strand.
CAGTCTGAAGGCTGTGCTGCTGGTAAGCACGACAGCACAACAGGTGGCAAGTCGAATTTGGGATCTTACAGTAAAAAAAAAAAAAAAAAAAAAAGAAAGAAATCGAACACAACCCAAACCCAGCTGGGCAAGCAGCTGGCTGGCAGCTATCACATCTGCAGATTTAGCAGCCGCTGCTGTACCCCCGGCCCTCCTTTCCATCATCCTGCTGCCCCAGACGCGCACTCATCCTGGGGACCAGCTGCTCCTGAATCCCACGGACCCGATGCACAGAGGTTGGCAGGCCTGGCCCCCACCTGCGTGCAGCCATCACACACAGATGGGGCACGTCAGGGCTGAATTTAGCACGGCAGCCTCGGAATCGGCGGTGGCACCGATGCTCGCAGAGGAGTGGGGGCACAGGAAGGCTATTTGGGGGGGAGAACAACAAAAAAGTGCCAGCACACAACTGCGCCAGAGGAAATTTCGGGGACGGGGAGCCAAGATTAGAGTCAAACCATCTGAAATGGAAAGATCTCGTTCACATTTTGTAAGGATCAGGGTGGCGGCTGGGGGCACGGCTCAGCCCGCGACATGCGGGCAATGGCTGGGGACGGGGAGGGTCAGCAGGAGCCACGCTTCAGCTGCTCCTCGCTAGGCTGCAGAGCCCAGGAGGGAGGGAAGGAGACTTTTTTCCTGTATTTTCACTTTTAGCTGCCATCTGCATCTTTCCAATAGCTTCTTAACCTTGTTAAAACATTAGCTTTTCTGTATTAAAACAAAAAATTATATATATATAATATATATATTTCTGAGCAGACAGCAGTGTTCTACCCAGTTCACAGAACTAGAGGCTGAGATCAAAAAGGTTCCTCTTGTTTTAGCCTTATCCAACCACCGTGATAATCCTCCGAAGAAAGAAGAACAGAACAGAAGACAGGATGAAAGATTTAGCAGATGAGATTTGCCTGTAACAAGCTCTCCTAGTACTATCAGCACAGCCCCACTGCTGACAAATTTGAATAGTGCAAACCAGTTAGGGGCAGTGGGAATGTGCTGAAAAGTGTTTGTTAAGGTCTGACAGTTATTATTATTTTTTAAGACCCTCAGAGTTTCTATTTGCTGGAGTCTTCGCGCCTGCCCCCCACCCACCAGAGCTCTGCATTTAGCCGGGGGATGAGGCAAAGGGGCACGCGTACGTTTGACGTAGGTGTTGCCCTCCCTCGGGGCTGCCCCACCTGTCCTTCCATCAATCCATCGCATCCCAGCTCAGAGGAAGCCGGTGCCTTTGCCAAGGTTCCTGGAGTTAAGGTCAAGAGGTGGAAAACAACGAAGGGTCCGATGTCCTAGCTTGGGAGGTCGGCCCATTGCTTGGAGATCCCTTTTCTCAAGTGCCCAAGACCAGTGGAAGAACGTTGGTAGGTTTTTGTTTTGTTTTGTTGTTTTTTGCCAGACTGGAATGATTTGTGATGGGTAAGAATGAACAGGTACCCGATCCGGGACTGTCTTCCACACACACACATTTCTATCGCCCAGCTTAGCCTAGGAAACAAGTGCCAGGTTCAAACGCACCTTCTGGAGTTGGCTACGGTAAGGGTAATACTGGCTACGGCCCTTGTTGCAAGCTGAAATTTTAGGCTTTGGAAATCTTGGAAGTAGACTGAAAGACGGCATGAGGAGCAGGAGTGTGCTTTTCACGTGACACGTACAGCACCGACCCAACAGCAGCTTGTGAGCAGACGTGGCAATGTCCTCTAAAGAAGTTGGTGGCTTTCACCTCCCCACGCACCAATCCTTCCCCATCGCTCCGCCACTCGTGGCTTTTCAGGCTGGGTATGGATCCAGCTGGCGTGCAGGGGCATCGTACGTTGGCTACAGAGACAACAGCATCCTAAGAGCCCAGCAGATGAGAAGCAGTTGAGAGACCTCAGCTGCGGGGCTTCTTCTCAGCCTCCCCCTCGGGGCGAAGCAGACCAGGCGGGCACTGCCACCACGTCCCACTTCCCCAGCCGCGGCCCATCCAGTGCTGCCTCCGAGGGCACTGCCAGATTCCTCTGCACTGTGCAGAAAAGAGTCCTCAGCAGAGGGGCCTCCCTCCACCGAGGTCTTGGCCAAGGATGCTCGATGGTCTCTAGTGCCTCGGCCTGGGGGCTACACACACGTAAACACACGCTCGCACTCCCGGCAGGGAGGAGACCGGCAGGCATCTGGTGTTAGCTCTCCTCCACTCTGCGTGGAAACACAGCTTCACTCTGAGCATGTGTGGCACAGACCAGCGCGGCAGGCTGCCCCCCGCCTTCGCTCCTCCCGAAGCCGGGGCTTGGTCAGAGACGTACTGTCTTCCAAAGCACCTCTTGGCATTGCCCAGCGGCAGGAAATGCTTCTTGGAAGCCTTGTGCTCATTGCTCTAACAGTATCAAAGTTGCTGACTGCGGGAAGCCACATTCCCCTGGCTGAGAGGAGTTGGCTGCTGGTTTGTTCGGGGTGAGGGGGGAGCTTAGCCCTTGTCCTGGGTAAGAGGAGCTCCCTTTTCATTCATGCTCTTTAAAAAACAAACAGAAAAAGAGACGCAGAGGAGACAGGTATCAGTACTGGACAGGCAGCGACACGAGGGGGCAGAAGCAGATAGCTCTGCTGTGCTGCTGACCTGGCCCTGCTCACCGCGACCTCTCAGGCTCCACCGAGATCATCGGAGACACGGGAGCCCCAGGCTTCCCCTCTGCCCAGTTCAGGCCAAACAGGCCCCTCGACCCTGGCCTTTGGCTCCTAAATGTCTCCAACCAGGACCGGACCTTCCGGGAACAGGAACAGGCCAGGGGAGGATGGAGGACAGGCAAAAGCATCACACCATCAGTCCCTAGATGCTGGTGTTCCAGGACAAGGGTGCTTAACAGAGAGGCTGCAGACCTCTCCACACCTCCACAACCTCTCCTCTCAGGTGCAAGCTTCCTTCTAAACCCTGGGTTTCAACATGCAGTCACCTTTATATTTCATCACGAGGCCCTAATAGGGCCAGCACTGCAAGGGGCACTCTGCCCATCCAAGTCTTAGGGTCAACGGAGACAAATCTATGGCCTGCCTCTGCCTCGCTCCTGCAGCAGGTCTGGTGTGTGTCTGCGCCCGTGTGCACACAGGGAAGGGCACCCCGGGAGCTCTGCGCCTACCTGACCCCGCCTGGGCCTTACAGAAGTCCATGGAGGTCGGATCAGGACGTGACACGGGCTAGTCAGGGATGGAGCAAAGCCAGTGGAGGATTCTGGCTCTGTTGCCTAAGCGGTGCCCTCGTTCCCCCGTTATCTGCAGCGCAGACTGCCTCTCCCTGGGTCTGTACAGCGCCTAGCACCACGAGCTCGCTGGGGTTAGGGTAGTGCTAGCAGCATACGCACCGTTCCTTTTGGGGTGTTGCCATCAGCCTGCAGGTTGAGAAACGGGTTAGTCTGTGCTGTAAGGACAGGTGGGATGCCTGTCCCCGAAGCCATGAGGCTGTTCCCAGGAGTGCTGAGTGGCGGGGTGGCCTGTGGAGCCAGGAGGGCATTGCTAGGGTTGAGCTGCTGGGGGGAGAGGGAGGCCATGAGAGAGCTGCTGCTGGGGGGCGCCTGGGGGGCCGAGGTCATCAGGGCGCTGGTGCTGGAGTGCAGGAGGGGGGCAGAGGTGGCCGCCAGGAGGCTGCTCATGGACAGCTGGGACGAGCTCGTCATCTGCAGCCGCTGCAGCTCCCTCTTCTGCTGGATTTGCTGCATCATCTGGAACACCAGGGCCTGCTGCTCCTGCAGGGAAGGGCGAGAAGAGCCGTCAAGGGAGGGACAAAGGGCTCAGGAAGAGGTGACACCTAACCCAAAGGAGCCAGGAGCCACAGCAGCACGCTCCACCCCAGGCACTGCAACTTGCAGTACAGATGAAGTCCCCTTCCTCATCTATCTATAGGTAGAGAGAGGAACAGTCTGTGATGTTCATTAACAGCCTGTGCTCCTGCCCTGCCCAGCCCCACTGTTTCCTGAAGCATGGCATTAGCTGACCCTCCCTAAGACACCTGCAGGCACACCACTCTACCCAGCCCTTTCCAAACAGCTGATCCATGGATTTTAATTCTGGGGTATACACCGACCCGGATTTCTGTGCTGGCTGCTATTTTTTTTTTTCCCCCCAGTCTGTCCTGCAGGTGAGCTGGACTCGGGGGATGAGGGCCACGTCTCACCTGCGCCCAGAGGGACGCCCTCGAATCCCACCAAACTGCAGAAATCACTATAGCAACCATCGACCAGTGCTGCAGGCGGAGGGCTGACATTGTTTCCGTACCCATAGGGATGCAGCTGATGACACGGTGACATCAGCCGCTGAAAAGAGAAGCCTTTTGAAATTTGCTTTTCCTTGGTTATAAATAGCCTGACCCAGAAACCCATCCAAAACACTGGGCCACGTCCAAGGGAGATATAAATGTGCACAGCTTCATTGACGGTGTTAGCACTGCCATGCGGCCCCTCCGCAGGGGAGGGACAGCGCAGAGGTTTCTGCAGGGTGAGTGAATGCGGCTCTTAGGGGCTTGTTCACCATGTGCAGCCTTTCCCACAGCAGCCTGGGACGGGGCCTGATCCTTTTTCTGACCCCAAAGTCCTCGGCCACCTCCACAAGTCCCCCTGCCACCTCTCGTTCTCTCTGTCAATGTGCCCAGGCACACTCACCTGCCTCAGGGCTAAGTAATTTGGTGCTTATCTTGTTCTAAACTCGAGCAGTGTCCTCAAGCAAGTTCCTTCCCTCCTGTGAGCCTCAGCACATCTGCAAGCCCAGAGCTCAGTGCTCTCGTGGCAGCAGGAGCAGACATGATTTGCATTCAGAGATGTCTGGAGGAGGTAACAGCACTCCTGATTTTACGGAGGCTTAGCGTTACCATGTTCTCACACCCTCAGGATGTGGGAAACCCAGATTGAATTTTTTCCTTTGTACAAAAAATTTCAAATCCCCATCTCCCCCCTCCAGGAGGTGCCGCACCTTCCTGCCTAAAGCTTTTCCCCTTGCTGCACCCACTGCAGCCCCGAGACAGGGGAAGAGCACGTGACTCTGCAGCCCTGTGGGCAAGGGGGGTCGCGTGTAGGAGGGAGCCGTGCTTTCTGCTCCCTGCTCCGAGGCTTTCTCATTAAACAGTTCATCAGATAAAAGGTGCCAGCAGGCACACTTACCGGATTAAGCGGTTGAGAAGTCAGGAGCTGCTGAAGCTGCTGAAGTTGCTGTTCGTGTTGGTGCAAGACGTGCCGCTGCTGCTCTGTCAGGGGACTCAGGCTGGGCATGCTGCGAGGGGAGCAGGGCAGGGAACGTCAGCACAGCCCGCCTTGGTCCTGTACACACAGGGCCTCCCTCCCTCCCTCCCTCCCGGTGCTAAGCTTCTGATGGAGAGGGCAGGGCCGTCCCCGCGAGCTCCCCGTCCTCACCTGCTCAGGCTGGTGGAGAGCTGCAAGGTCGGAGGCCCGCTCGCCTGCGTCAGCGCGCTCGGAGGCTGGGCAGCCTGAGCTCCGTTCAGATTCCCCAGGATCCCGTTGATGGGCATCTGCTGGCCTCCTGCCAGGGTCCCCATCAGGCCGTCCACCATGGGCACCGTGGAGAGGCTGTGGCTGGCAGTGGTGCCTCCCCCCAGCCCGCTGCCTGCCACCCTGGCCAGGCCATTCACCTGCTGCACCCCGGGCAGGGGTAGCGAGGCAGGACTCTGCTGCAGCATGGGCAGGGGTGGAGGAGTGCTGTGGAAGGACAGGGAAGAGCTGCTCCTGCTGGGGCAACCTGAATGAGGGTCCTGGGGGAGAAACGGACATAAGAGCATCGGACTGGGGCAGCTTGTGAAAGGTCAGCTCAGCTCCAGGGGGGCTCTGGACAGGAGCTGGAGGTGGGAAGGGGGGCTGTGAGTGCAAGTGCAGGTGTATGCTCAGAGAGGTCCCAGAACTCAGACATACTTTGCTGGATGTCTGCAAGCGCAGCCAGAACAACCTAGAAGCATTCTCGCCTCTCGCTCTCAGGCTCAGCTACCCTCAGCACTGAGATAAACTGAAGAGCAGCCACTCCAGAGAAAGAAACCTGATTTCTGGGCCTTGACTACTTGGATTTATGTGCTGGACGTCAAGTTAGAGCACCGGGACTGCACTGCTCTGGTTCCGCCCCAGGTCCCTTCCCCAGCTGGCTGGGGAAGGTGGTGGCCCCTGTACCTCAGAGGAAGTGGAGAGCGAGTTCTCGATCCCAAAGCTGTTCTTGCACGGCGGGCTCTTGCTGATGCTCAGGGAATCGTTGTTGCAGACTGCAAGGAGGAAAGAAGTGAGAACGGAGTCAGGGGTGGAGCCTGACGTTGCCACAGCAATGGCAAGGAGAGCGCTTCCCATCAGCGGCTGCAGCAAGATAAATGGGTCAGATCCTCCCTGCCGTGACCCCCCCTGCCCACCCCTGAGCACTGCTAGGCATGGCACGGGGTGACAATTCCCGCTGCCCCTCACCGTTGGGAGGCAGGATGTACTGGGCCTGGCTGCCAGGGCCGTTGCTGCTGGTCACCACCGGGAAAGGGACGGAGAGCTGGACGTTGAGGAGCTGCAGACGCTCCTTCTTGGCTGTCAGCGTCATGATCTGCTCCTGAAGCCGCTGGTTCTCCTTCTGCAGCGAGTGCAGGGCTTTGAGCATTTCTACAACTGCAGGGAACAGAAGAAGGGAAAGGGGACAGGGTCGGGGGAGAGGATGGAGGGCAGAGGGAAGAGGAGAAGGGGGACCACACAGGGGTACTGCAATTAGACCCCACTGGGGGATGAGACTGACGTGCAGATCACAGCCCCGCTGCCAGCTACTCCCCCACGGCACAGGCTAGAGCTATGTCCCCAGCCTGGCTCCTTTGCCGTGGGCAAAATCCCAGCTGGCTCTGACAAAACCATGCACAAGGACCTCTCCTCCCGCAGCCCGTGCCCCCAGTGACTCACTGTTTACGCCGGCTTCCCCATTGCCCTGCTTCTCCAGAAGCTGCTCGATGTTTGGGGTGGCCTGGGGAACATTCTCCAGCTGCCCGCTGCTGCTGCAGGACACCGTCTGGTCAAAGAGGGTCGGCAGGCTGCTGATGGGGGACCTGGGGAGGCAGGGGGGGATGTCAGCGATGCTTCCCTAGTCTGCACCCGCACTCTGCTCCCTTCTCCCGCATCTCCTCTGCCTGGGAGCGGCTGCGTTCCTCCCAGCCTCCATCTCCTCGGCTCAGCTCCAGGACAGCCCTCCATCCCTGTTCACCCCGATATCGGCCGAGCATCCTGCCTCCTCCCTCCCCTGCTGCCCCTCGCCTTGCCCCAGGAGGAGGCGAGATGCTCCGTGTCCCCCCCCCCCCCCACCTTTCCGCGGTCCCCGGGGTGCGGCGGAGGACTCCTGAAGGACACTCACATGGAAGAGAGACTCTCCTGGGGCGACGTCCCTCGGCAGCCAAAACTGCAGTCCTCCAGGTCGGGCTCTGGGTGGGGAGACGGACACAAGGGGCTCAGCGGCGGCCGGTGCCGGCAGGTGCCCGGCAGCCGGGGTGGGCGCCCGCTAGAGGGGAGCACGGAGCAGCCCGGCCGCCCGCATGCGCCCCCGCCGCCCGTGGGAGGCGACGGAGGAGGGGCCGCGTGTCCCCGCGTGTCCCCGCGGTCCCCCCCCCGCCTCTGCGGGCCTGCGGCTGGGCTGACGCCCCCCCCCCTCCCCCGGTCCCCTGCTGGCAGAAGGAGCCCTTTGGCCGCAGGGCAGGGGGATGCTCGACGGCTGAGCCGCGGGATGAGCGGAGCCTGTGCGCCCTGGGCTCTCCGCGGTGCCACCGCAGCCTTCCCCTGCACCCCAGCGTCTCCAGGTGCTCGGCTTCCCTCTGAGCTGCTGAAAGAAGTGTCCAGGAGCGACCCCCGGGCCCTCCCCTCTGTCCTACAGAGCTGAGAGCACCGCGGTGCCAGGGGCGGAGGCGCTGTGCGTGTGCCCGTGTGGGACATCTCCCATCTCCACTAAGCAAGGAGCGAGGTGGGTTCAGCTGCCATTTGCTCTCCGTCCCGAGCCTGCCAGCCCGTAAACGCACGTTCCCCTTGCTCCAGGACGTGTCAGATGATGTGACTACAGCCTGCAGCAGCTGGCTGACTCGCCCCTCCTCTTCTTCACACAGTAAGAGACGTTTCTTATGTGCAAGGATCCAGGAAGGGTCCTGCAGAGAACACTGCAAGGTGCTGTGATTTACAGGGTGGTGCCCTGAGCAGGGCAGTAAGGTACTGCCAGTATTTGCTGCTGCTGAGAACAAGCAAGTGCAGCTGCTGTTTGGCAGCTCTTAGGTATGAGACTGATCCTCACCCCTTCGTCCATGGGGGAACATCTTCCTGACCGTCAGCTATAACTGGTTCACCTTTCTGGGGAGAAGCCACCACTTTCTGCAGGCAGACGGCAGTTCCCAGCCAGCAACAGCCTCAGTACAAGGCACCACGTGGAGACAAGGCTAACAAAGTCCTTGACACGCTGGAAGACACGAAGCCTTCCACTGTCCTCCACTGATGATCGGCTACCGGAAGGCTGGGAACGGTCAGACTACAGCAGTGCTTCTCTGTACCATTTTCATCCAAGACCACCTAAACTTTTTGAGGAAATATCCCCAGCCCACCACATGCAGCTTTGCCACGATAGTTTAAACTTGCAACCAAATAAACACTCGGCTAAGCTTTGACTGTCTGCTTGTTACTGTCTCATTTGCTCACAGACCAGGGAGGTTGTGTGCCCGTATCCAACGCCAGTTTCCTGAAACCAGGCTCCATACTCAACTATCTCCTGGCCAACACCAGCCTGTTGTCTGGGGGACCGGGAGATGACTGAGTTATCACACAGAGACAGCACTTTGCAGGGCAGCAAGCATGAAAAAGAGGCTTGGAGGCAACTGCAGAAGATAAATACATTTGGCCTGTCATCATAATGAGGCAGGATCCAGGACAAGCCGTGGGAGGATGAACTAGACAGTAGCTAAGCAAGTGGGAAGATAAGAATCAGACTTTTTACACTGCCAAAGGCAGCCGGTATCAACCTGCATCAGTGATAACAGTTTCTCAGTTCCCCCATCTGTAAGACAGGATAACACCATTTCCCTACATCACATTAAAATCACGAAGAGCTCAAATATTACTGCAACAAAATCTATGTCTGCAGGGGATCTGTCTACACAGACACTCTCAGGAAAGGTAATCTGGTTTAAGGACAAGGCAGGAATACTTAAAACTTCACAACCACTCTGTTAACGACTTGGGATTAAAGCAGTCGTCACACTTTAAAATGAAAATGGCCACCCAGGAGGTTTAATGCATGTTAATTAACCCCCCTGGAAAATAAGAGAATTGGGCTTAACACCCCCTGGGTCACTAGCTCCAGCAAGAGGAGATGGTGATGGAGAAGACTTAAAAGGTGCCAACAGGAGCTGTTCTGAAGGCTGCCTGGAACTGGAAGAAACATGTCCTGGAACTCCTAAGATCCCAGACAAACAAAAAGAGCAATCTTGGAAATGGAAACTAAGGATCAAGCTTTTTCGAGCACTTTGGATGCTGGGTTTTGCCCACATGATTCATTCATTATTAGCCTCGGGGCTGGAACAGACTGCTGAGCGCTGTATTGTGCCTGAACCACAAGGCTATTCCTGAAAGTTGACTTGCTTCCTTCTCCTGTCAGCACTTTGCCAAAATAACAGCGAAGGGGAAGTGGCAGCGGGTCATCTCCTCTCCCGTCGGTTGCCGCAAGGGAAGAATAACTCCTGGAATCATCCCACCCTTTCCTTAACTCCAGCCGACCGAATCACGCCTGGCTCAGAGCTCCCATGCAGTGGCCCTACTCCCGCTGGTGCCAGCCGCGCGGTTACCTTCCCGTGGCACTCGAGCAGACACAAGCTGCCAGCAGGGGCATGCAGACAAAGTGCTGCCGGTGACAGGGAGACAGACGGGGAACTTCCATGGGCTTGCAAAGGTCATAAGTAAGCATACATGTTCGGTCATGCTTCACATGCAGGCATGCACACTGGTTAAGGCAAATAAGGGCACAGCGGTGTCAGATTCTCCAGAGAACTCAGCGCTACCCCTAAGGAGGACCGTGCCTTTTACAGTCCTTGCCCGTGGCGCTGGGCAGAGTTTTACCTCCCGGGTTCAGCAGCCAGCATGCCGAGCTGCCAACGCTTCTGGGCTAGGGGAGCAGGAGACAGTCGCACCACTAACTGCAACATCTGAAAATCAGGAGGATGCTTTTGTTTAACTTCTGGTGCAAACCAAAAATCAGGCCCATTCTGCTCGGAAAAAAAAAAAAAGGAGTCTTATGATGCTTCCAGTTTCCTGCTTATTAACCAGGCAACTTTCCAAGAAAAATGAATTTGCCTTGGTGGGAAAAAATGAGCAGTTGTAAGCAATTCAGTGTTGGCACGTTCACGTTTGGAAGTTGAAAACAGCGAATTTCGCATTTCATGACAAAGCCAAAGCGGAAGAGCAGAAACTAACTCAAAACAGAGGTGGAAGATGAAAATTAAGAGTGCAGGATCTCTCTCATTAAACAACAACGACAACAACAACCCCTTCAGCTTGTTTTGAGGAAGCAAAAGCTCGCAATAGTTTTCGCTAGGTTTGCACAGCTTTAGTAGGTAAAAAGGCGAGAGATTTCTGCAGGGAAGGATTTCCATTCTTGCACCTCCTCAGCACGTGTCCAGGGACACGCATTAGCCATTGGGCACAGCAGCAGATGTGCTTTTACAGGACCGAAGGCCAAAACTTCCTTAGGGCAATGCAAGCACCTCCTGCCTGGGGAAAAAAGGCACCGTCCCTCTCTCCTAGCCCCTGGCTGTCACACGCATGGAATGGGAGCAAGCAGGGAGGGCAGCTGGAGAACTACGAGTGCGAGGTTGTCTTGACTCTTCCAGGGAGACCCCTTCGGGAGCCCAAACTCACATACCTTCTGATTCACGTACCTGCCCGGCTGCTTTCCGACTGATTTAAGAGCGGGTTGATTGACAGCCCAGATGTGAGGGGGCTTCCAAAAATGTGTGAGGAGGGGAGGCTAAATGTTGAACCTGCCAGTGAGAACACCTAATGGCAAAACAGGGGGGGAGGAAGGGGGGAAGAGAGAGAGAGAGAAATTACTTCTCAAAAATGCAAGAAGAAAATAGCTTTTCATTATCCCTTCTCTTCCTGACTCTTGAACCCAGCTTGGTCTTGAGAGAGTGTTAAAAATATCTTCTTGGAAATCTCGCTGGACAGCTGAAATCTTCCCAGCCCCATCTCAGAGCCAAGAGGTCTGAATGAGCTGCGTAACACTGGAGCTGTAAAACTGACTCTCTCCTCCCTGTGAAACACCTCTCGCTGTGAGCTCCTGACAAAGGACCAGGCGCTGTCTCCTGGCACACACGCAGCCCACCCAGCTGGGAGGTGCGAGCCCTCCCACCGAGCTATCTGTGCTGCAGAGCGAAGGAAGGGCTGGCACCAGTGCCAGCAGCCAGCAAGCAGCGGGGACCGAGCAGCACGGGACACAGCACACGCGCCGACAGCCAGGCCTCTGCCGCCTGACTGTCCTGTCTGTGTTCCGTTCAGTCAGGGCAGGGTAACGTGCCCTTCGAGGCTGCAGCTCCTCTCTGCCCCCAACCAGGCTGCGATGCCAAATTGCCCGCATCTTTCTGGTGTCTCTGAGGGAAGCCACAGTTGGCAGCTCCCCTCCGATCTGCAGGAAGAAAAACTGGGTTCCCAATTGGAAAAAGCAGCTCCTCTGTGCCCACAAGCTAGTCCTGCCCTGCCAGTCACAGCTCTGTCTGACCAACGGGCCCTCTCCTGCCCTGCTCCTGATGTTCTTACCTGCGTGGTGGAGACCGAGGAGGAAGAGGAGGCTGGGATGGTGCTAGCAAAGGGAGACCGGTTGAGCTGTGGGAGAGACGACGTACCCTGGTGTGCCAGCAGGCTGGAAGAGAGGGGCGTACTGCACACAGCTCGGAGCACTCCGCCCCCGTGGGAAATAGGGTCCTTGTTACTGGTGTAGATCCCTGCGAGGGGAGGAGATGCGTTAAGGATGGCCTGGAGGCAGCTGGCGTTGTGCAGGGCTTCATCTCAGAAAGGGCAGCCGACACCAAAGCACAGGACCAAGTTGAACGTGCGCTTCAGCATCTCGTGGCCCAGCACGCAGTGACAGCCCATAAGCCTTCTGCCAAAGGTGTCTCAAAGTTTGCCAGCCTTCGCCCCCTCTCATTTGCTTGCCCACAGCCGATACGATCAGACAGGGAAGCCACAGCACACCGTGACTCACCAAACCCACAAGGCAAGAGACTGCCCGTGCTCTTGCTGAGCTGTCCCCTCGCCTTCCACGGTGCCCACGGACCAAGGTGGGACACGGCCAGAGAAATGAGGAAGGAAGGTGAGGAGGGAGCTGCTGCGGAGGCAGGGGACCTGTCCAACTTCCCATCTGCTCAGGCACGCGGCAGAGCCCCAGGTCGGGTCCTGCAGCGCTCTGCCAACATCTCTCGGCAGGAGAATGAGAGAACAGGCAGGGGGAGAGCGAGGCCTGGCAGCCTCCTCCTCTCTCAAACATGGCTTTGTTGTTTGGGGGGGGAGGCAGGGAAAAAAACTTGGCTTGAGAGCCTGATAATGGAGGTCACAACAATTCCTGCAGCTCCTCTCCACTCGCAGGCAGCGCAGACAAGTGGGCCGCGGCTCCCAGACGCACACAACAAAATTATATCCCCCCTTGCAATCTGACCTAAATAGGAGCATCTGCAAACAACCCACAATAGACCGATGACAAGTTCTGCTGCCAGAACAGTGTCAAACCTCAGCCCCGAGCTGCAGGCCCCTCCTCTGCCTGCTGCCTTAACCCCTTCCTGCCACACATCCCCACTGCCCTCAGCCCTGCCAGGGCAGGGGACTCCGGCCAGGACCTGCTGGCAGCCTCGCGGCAGAGTTAACGGCATCCTCCAACCCTCTGTGGATGTGGTCAGACCAGGATGAAAGGTTTTGCTTTGAAAAGAGGGGTTAAACTTGAACCACCCATGAGAATCCCTCGTCTGGGGTCGGATGGCGGTTGTTCTGGTTTGGCCTGTGAATTACCCTGTCTGTATAGCTTCAGAAATTCAGCTCTGGCTTGCTGAGGTTTTCCAGCACTCGAGAAAGAAGGGCTTGAAATGCTCCCAGCTCCAAGGAGAAGAGAAGCTGACCCAGAGGAGCTTCTAGGATGAAGACCAAGAAATAGGAGACCAGACCTGGATTTTTGTAGCTTCTGGGAATGAAAGCAAGGGACCGGACCCTGGGCAGCTGCAGGTTCAGACAGCAGCCAAACACGATGCTGAAGAGAGCAGGGCTGGGAGCACACCTGGAGCCCTAAGGGGAAACATACCTGAACTCAGCAGTGGGGATTCCATGCTGAGGCTGGGCAGGTTCCCCGTGTGGCTGAAGGGCCGCGAAGAGTTGCTGATGCTGGAGCTAACAAGGGAGCCCCCGGAGAAGGGCGACGAAGACGTAGACGTGGACCCAGCCAGCTGGGCACCCAAAATCTCTTTGCTTTTGCCCCCTTTCGGCCTGCCAGGCCCATGCTTATTTTTCTTGCTGCCCTTGTGCTTCTTTTCTTTCAGCACCTCTCCCTCTTCCATGCTGAGGGATGGCATGCGCTTGTGGCTGCTGCTGCTGCTGCTGCCGCCCGCGGCCCCGCTGCTCCCCACCGAAGGGCCGCTGACAGGGTTCGAGGCCTTGTAGTCCACGGGGGAGGCATCACGGCCTCGCTGCTGGCTCACTGCGGAGGTGGAGAAGCGCATGATGGATCCAAAGCCTGAGAAGATCACCTTCTGCTCAAAGACATCCCCCTTCTGGCCTTCATACAGAGGAGAGCAGTGCGAAGAAGAAGAGGAAGAGACAGGCTTCCGGTACTTCTCGTCGTCCTGCTCGAGCTTGGGGAATGTCACGAAATCCTGGGAGCACTGCAAGGAGCTGCAGGAGGTGCCTGGGGGAAGCAGAGGGGAAGCAGATGTAGGGAGGCTCGCAGTGGCAATAACTCAGCACACAAAGCAACGAGAGCACGGTCACAACACAATGCAGGTCCTCTGGCACAGGCCAGAGACTGAGCTGAAGGACACTTCTGTCACCTTCCCGCCCTGGTCCACCCCCCCAGCTGCTCTCGTGCTCTCTGATGAGCACGAGCGGTGCGCACTAGCAGCTTCATCCACCCAAACGTGCGTGTGTCTGCTCCCCGAGGCCCTGCACCACCTCCCTCCCGCCCTGATTAGGGTCCCAGGAGATGAAGCATGCGAGCGGTTCTGACAACAGCTCGAAAAAGGACCGAGTAACATCAGAGCAGATGGGAGCCCTGCAAGGTTTTGACTCAAAGCTCAGGGGAGCCCGGGTATCAGGTTTTGGCTCAGGTCTCTCCCCCGGCACTCCTTAAAGCACTCCTGCAGACAGTACCACCTACGGAGGAGAGGGCAGGTGCTGCCCACATTGCCTGCGCACAGTATCCCCTTCCCTCCTCCCTCCGCTCAGACATCTGGATCTGTTTTGCCTTGCAGTGCAGCAGGCCCACGCAGGAGGGGAGCTGTAACACTCATCCGACTCGGTTATTCCCTCTGTGCGTGGAGCAAGTAGCAAGGAGACTTTTCCCTTTCCCTTCAAGGGGTTAAAGAGCAATCAGCAAAGCTTCAAGGCGCTTACTGGGGAAGCAAAACGTCACTCCCATCCCCTCCTCTCTGGCTTCTCCTTTGCCCCTTACCTGCAGGCTGGAAGGTCCCGCTGGAGGAAGCTGAGCTGAAGCCAGCCGAGCTTTTCCCACTTCCCGTCTTTTTCCCCTTGTGGCTGCTGCCATGGCTTGAGGACTTCTTGCCTTTCACCTCCGATCTCCCGACCTCTGAGGTCTCTTTGCTCCCCTCATGGTGGCTGGTGGAGCCCTGGCAAGCAGCAAACACAGAGGTCACTCATTTGGGCCAGATGTGGCCGCAGCAGGGGCTCTTTTTATCAATTTCCCCTTAAGAGAAGTAATTGCTCCCCCTGCCCACCAAGTGACGGCCAGCTCACATTACTCACAGGAGAGAAGCAGCATTCCCCTCTACTGCTCCTTGGTGGCATCAGTGTTTATACTGCTAGGGATTACACTCATCCCATCTCTCTGCAGGAAATTAAACAGGGCGCTGACAATCCGAGCACGGACACCAGAGATTCCCTGCATCGTAGCCGAGAGGAGCACCCACCCCCAGAGGGCCACTCAGCCCGAGGAAAATCTGAAAACTGCTGCGATTCAAACTCGTATTTCAGCTGCACCTCTCGGGTGTGCTGCTCTCCACGAGGTCATCCCACCTGGGAGAACCTGCCGGCCCTTTTGCTGTGATGGGAGATCCCCAATGCATCCACCAAAACAGCTCCGCTGCCCGTCCAGGGCTTCCACATCTGCTGCAGCACACATTCTGCACAGTGGCATTGTTAAGCAGCACCTGACCACACGGCAGATGCTACCCAAACCCAAATAAGCCTCCTGGAGACAGGGAGGCAAAGGGGATGAAGAGGCTGGGCAGATGCGAGGAAATCCAGGAGCTTGGGCTGAGAGAGAGAAGTGTGGGAGTTCAGCAGGGTGGGATGAACTGAAAACCAGATTCCTCGGGGCGCCCACGCGAGGATGTGGAACCTTCACCTTCAAGTCACTTCAAAGCCTTCAAAGATCACTTCCTGCAGGGGATTGCTGCAACCAAATCGATGCTATAGACACGGTTCCAACGTGATGGCCACAGCCCAGAACACAACACCTGTACGTTAACGCCAACATCTTTTACTTCTCACTGAGAGCAGATACGAGGGAGACACAGAGAAGCACAAAACCTTCCTTAAATTCCACTCCCCTGACTCCAGATGACCTCTTCTTAGGGAGAGCTAACGAAAAAAGGGCTTGTAATGCAGACTCATGAATGCCCAGATAAAAATCTTCCCCCATTCCTCCCACATGGTTTAATCACTCCGCACAATGCAACAGCTGGCAGCCTAACACACACCAGATGTGCCGGGAATATGAAAGACAGGAGGAAGGGAGTGGTGGAAATTAGGGGGGGGGGGGGAAGGGGGAATCTGTATTTTCTCATCACAGACTCCTGGATGTAGGAGATTAAGCTTTCTTGATTTATGATCTCAGAGGGAGCGTGAAAATCTTTCCGACTTTCCACATCTGCCTGGAGGGGGAAAGGAGAGCGGTGCCTGGGGGCGATGGGAAGTCCTGAGACTGTTCACAAAGTCACAGGAACGAGATGGCTCATGTCCCAGCAGATACGCAAAGCCCCAAATTTTCCCTCCATAAATTTCTGTCTCTGGAGCTCCTCACAAGGTGCACGAGGCCACAGGAGGGCAGGGGGGAAACCACGGGAGAGGACATGTTCTAAATCTGGAGTGTCAGGAAGGGAGTGCAGGGCAAGTAATGAATTAGTGCAGGGTGGAAGGGGGAAACCTGAGCTGGGAAATAAATCTTAATTGCAAAATTAAAGGCCAAAAATAAGGGCGGGGGGGAGAGGCTGAGCTGGTGGTGGATGGCTGGCCGCTCACCTGCAGGGCTGATTTGACCTCCCCGACCTCCCCGACAATCTCCCAGAGATTTGGGGGCAGGATTTTACTACCTACTGCCAAATGCTGCCCTAGGTAGTGTTTGCCAAAGAGGTCACAGCAGATGGAACTGTACAGAGCTACCGGGAGCCCTCTGCACCGTGGAGAGCCCTTCTCCAGCAGCCGTCCCAGGGAGCCTGCACGTGGGGCGAGGGCCCAAGCACTGCAGCTGGGGAGCAGAGAGGGAAACTGAAACCGCCTGAAATCACTTCCCCTCCCGGTGCCTCTCTTTCTTCCCCCCTTTGCTCCGTGGAGCCTGCAAGCTCTGTGTGGCACTGCAGCCTTCCAGGAGACACACGAGAACTGCCAAGCACAACACGGCCGTGATTTGGAGGGGAGGGGCCCGCTACCTTAATGCCAATAGTAATAATAGTAACGAGGGCTGCAATCCCGTCACCTCCCTACGGAAGCAGATTCTCCAGCTCAGGGCTGCTGCCTAGAGGAGGCAGGGCTGGAGAAACCTGCACGCTGGCTGCTTACGTTGGCCATACACAGAGGTCTGAAGCTCCAGACCACTGGCTGTTCTCCAGCATGGAAAACTGTACGTACGTGTGCACGTGCAGAAACGCCGATGTTCTGGGTGTTCTGCAAACAGGTGTGCATGGGGGAGTGCAGGCTGCAGAGAAAAAAAAAACAGGGAAGCGCGGAGGAAGCGAGAGCTCCCTTTCAAAATGAGGGAGCAGCTACATTTTGAAGCTCTGTTTTAAGCAAGCAGGTAAAAAACGTCATCGGAATGAGCCTGCTGCCCCAGCTGGAGGTGACAGGCTGGCGGGGAAACTCCTGCCTTCACCCCTGAGCCGGGAGAAGTGAGCCAAAGTCGCGCGGGCACCCGAGCACAGGCATGCACGCACCTCCTCCCCCCGGTACTCGCTGTCCCCCGAGGGGCCGTACCTGCTTCCCGGCCTCTCTGTGACACTGTGCAGCACCCAAGCTCTTCATTCATTAATTTATTTATGGGAAATCAGAAGAGCATCTCTTTGCCTCCTGATTGGCGGGGCGAGCTCCTAGAGGGAACCACTGACGAAATGCAGAAGGGGTGGGGGAGGCCGGTGCAGCCTCGAAAACACAGAGCTGCTTTGCCCTGGATTAAACTACTGGCGAGGGGAAGCAGGGAGGACGCGAACGAGGAACAATGCGACGAGAGCAGGAGCTCCTCCAGCCCACACGGCACGGAGCGATGTGCTGAAGCAGCCACCCGGGCAGAGCAGACCATAACCATCAGCTGCCTTCCCCGGCTGGATCGCTCGGTAGAGGTCAAATGAGTCTGCAAGGATCTTTGGGCAAAGCGCTGGTACGAGCTACAGCATCCGTAGCCGAGCCACTGGCAAGGCTGACCGTGTCAGCAGCGAGACCAGGCAGCGCTGTGCTGCTGGTCTTCATGGGCAGGGAGAGGAGGCACAGATGGGCTGGAGACTGGATCTTTAACTCCCTGATGTCCCTGGTAAATTCACACTCATGTCAGGACAAGGGATGCTATGAGGCTCAGGGATGCTTGCTGCAAACATCCATGCTGAGACACGCTTTGATAGCAGGGGGGATCGGCAGCCTCCCCCCACAAGCCCCTACCCCATCACGGCTATTGGATTTGCCCTAGCAAAGCGCAGCACAGAGGTTCCCGGGATCCGTCAGCCCCAGGCCTGCCGGTAGACGCCGAGAGCTCAAATAACAGTGGGAAACCTGGAAAGCCTCCCTGCCTCCGGGGGCGGCTGCAGCCGCAGCTCTTGGCCCCGCTGCGCTCCCCCTCCCAGCACCTGACTGGGGGTGGGTGCGGGGAGCCCTTGGCATCCGCAGCTTCAATTACAAAACCCAGAGCGAGCCAGATGTTGTGGCCCAAAACACGTAGCATGTGCGAGTGTGTGTCAACAAGTGATCGTGATGTCTACAGCTGGCAGGAGAAGGCAGCTGGGGTGGCTTGCGATCCCGCAGATTTACTGCAAGTGCAACAGAGAGCGGCAGGACGGCTCCCCGGGGGCGTCGCGGGGGGAGAGGAGAGGCTCGGTGTGCTCGCTAACACGGACGGCCAGCACCGAGCTCCAGCTCCACGGATGGACCCTGAGCACAGACCCTGAGCACAGACCCCGAGCACAAAATGCGCCTGCGGAACGCACCTGGCAGCGTGTGACTGCGGAGCCGGAGCAGCCCCGGCTGCCAAGGCTTGCTGGTGAGCCTCATTGCTCTTCCCCTGGCAAGAAACCCTGCTCTGCCCCAGGCCCGCTCCACGAACGCCATCTTTCCAAGAGGCTTTTCAAAAGCATTACCAGTTGGCAGCACGTTGGGGTTTTTGGATGGACCACGTGAAATAGCTAGGAACTGTTGCAGCCAGACACCATTACACAGAGGGGATGCTTTCTGCTTCCCTCCCATTCCCCCAAATTCTGCAGGAGCTGCAGGTAGCCAGCGTGACAACAAATGAGAGTCTATATCCAGCACAAACCCACTCTCTGCAACCCCCCCAACCCCAAATCCATCCAAAAGCCCTATCCCAGGAGCACCTCTGGGGGATTTCCAGTCCATCTGCTCTCTTGCAGGGATGCTCCTGTGCCCCACGAGCAAAATCTGCTCCTCTTTGGAGCAACAGCAATGGCATTGCCTGAGGACACTTTTCAGAGGCAGGAGGAGAGCTCAAAAGAGGTATTACGAGAAGTCATTTATGTGCTGTGAATTCACACCCTAGTTTCACTTTCCGGTGTAGATGAGAGCTGAGGCCACCGCTGTGTTTTCAGTGTGTTCGTCCCCCAAACCAGAGCGAGGCAGTGAGAGCTCGTCACTGCACGGATGGGGCACAGAAGTCTGGTCAGGTCCAAGTGTCAGATATTAATGGCATTCGGGTTCCTAGAAGACGCAGGGAAGCACTTCAGTGAGACACTCAAAACTCTGGCAGAAGTCTAGCACAACTGATTTCAAGAGGAAACCACATCAAAGGATCTTCCTCACGACTACACGGTTCAAGAGGGGAGCCCAGGGTGGACGCCACAGTAGGTGAACGTTGGAATTGAAACATAAATCTGGATTGCAAAGTTAAAGAAAAGTGAGAACGCAGAGGTGGGGTTGCCTGAGGGAATGAGGAGGTGGGATACGTTGGCACAAGAGGGACCAGCAGTGCTGTTCTGCGTAGTCACACCATCAGCGTCAGCTTTGGTTTTGCTGCGTGTACCCTACCCGCCCCCAGCACTCTCTGCTGGGCCGAGCAGCACTAAGCTAAAACCCAGAAAGGACAAAGATGGCTTGGGCTTCAGAGGAAGCTGCTTGGACATTCTACGTGGATGCATTAATGTGTTCTCAGAGCTTTACATTAGTCTAACCACTGCGATGCTGCACGGGTCCAGAAAGCCTTGTACAACCACCCCGAGGGGTTTGTGCAGGGTGCATTTTGGTAACGGAGAGCTTGAACAATGCTTTGAGAAACTATGCACAAAAATGCAAGGGAAATGCATTCTTTGTTATGAGGATTAATAACAACTCCCTAGGGAAACCCTAAAACCCTGTCACTCAAGCACAGCTACAGTAA
Organism: Oxyura jamaicensis; assembly: GCF_011077185.1. Taxonomy (NCBI): domain Eukaryota; kingdom Metazoa; phylum Chordata; class Aves; order Anseriformes; family Anatidae; genus Oxyura; species Oxyura jamaicensis. The sequence continues at coordinate 5,080,017 of NC_048919.1, forward strand.
TTAGGATCTCTTGAATTTTAGCCTACAAAGAGTTGAAAGCTGCCTGTAAAACTCAATTGCACCCTTCCCTCCTCATTTATAAAGGTCTGGCAGGGCTTTGGGGGGGACAGTGGGTAAGTGTCTAACAACCTCTCTCTAGCTGGCCAAGAGTCAGGGTTTGGATTTCAGTTTAGTTTGAAAATAACCTTCGTAGGCCATCAGCTCCTGACAGCTCTGTTCACTGGGTGAATGTGCTGTTCCCAAAAGCCAGAGCTGGGCTGCCTCGACACAGGTACAGGTGAGTCAGGAGTGGCTGCAGCTCAAAGCTATTCCTCTATTCTGTCCCGCTGCAGCTTTCTGCTTCTCCCAGCCTAAGGCCACCTTCGCCTTTTCAGCTCTAACCTGCCTCTCCTCCCTGCTTCCACGCTTGGCCTCACACAGAAGATAGAAAAACCTCTTCAGTCCTAACCCAGAACGACCCCGTGCTGATCAGCAGGAGCTTTCATTCTTCCAGACTGTCCCTGCAGCGCTTCTCACACTTGCAGACACTGCTAGCCTGTGAATTTTCAGTTTCACAAGGCAGCCCTGCCATGTATCGGGCACACGAACCTTGCCAAGTAGCATTTCTGTGCCCAAAAGGACATTCCTGGGACACGTTATCTACTTGTTCTAGCAGGAGCTCGGCCCTAATCATACTCTCACTTACACCAGAACAGCCCTGCCGAGGAGCTGCATTAATTTCTTTTCCCACTACAGAGAGGAGGGCACAACTCCAAAGGTCCACGTGCTGGAGTAACCCCGCTTGTTCCCTGACACTGAAAAACTGCAGACTTGGCCTTCACCTTGTTGCATGCAAGCTTGAGGCAAGTTCCACTGTGCCTATTTTGCTTTACTGGAGTTTGGATCTGGCACGAATTACAGAAAGCTCAGGGCTGTCCTGATTTATGGCCAGGTGCAAGAGCCGATGTCAGCAGCACAGCTCCAGCAGTGACGAGCAGAAACCCACTGCCATCCTGACTCTGCCCCACCAGCCCCGGGCACTGATCAGGCTCTGGGCAGACAAAGCTTCCTTCTTCTCACCTCAGGAGCAAAATAGGCCACCACACTGTGCCTGTCTGCCTTCATCTTCCTGAAACGGAGGAACTAAACGGGACGCAAACTCCTGTTGTCTCACACAGCAAAGCGACCTCTGCTATGCACTTTGAAGATCTTACACGCAGGTAAGATTGTTTGTTTTTTCCCCCAGCTACATCAGTTTGTCTAATAAAGGATAACGCCTCCTCCCACAAGCTTGCCTTGCTTATCTACCTGCCTGAGCTGTTTACAATGAGGCAGCAGAAAAGGCCAAAGCACGGATATTTATCTATTCTGCGAGAGCTTTAAATCTGAACATCTGCTGCAGAACAGGCTGGCACTTACAGCTCCATCACTTGGGAGTTCAGCTCCGTGATTGTGTCGTCAGTGCTGACAGAAATCAAGACAGCTGCCGCGTTAAATTCCCAAGGCGGGCGTTGAGGTGGGGAGTCAGGCAGAGAGAGTGAGAATGTGACGAATCAGGAATCGAAGTAACTGGACAAAAGCTCTTTCTCTCCTCTTCTGCACCATCCTTCCCACTTCCTCGGAAAGCCAGCCCTGGTGGCTTTCTCCGACCCTCTCTCCCCACCCCGCACTCACACGCTCGCGTCCTGCGGCTTTGGTACCTTTTCTGCAGCGACGGGCACTGAGGCTGGCGTAAGGCTGGTGGGAGATTCTGGACGTTTTTTGTGCTTCTGTTTAGGTCTTTCCTTGTCCTTACGACTCTGCAAAAGAAATCAGAGAATACTGGAAGGCTCTTTTCCTCTGCTGAGAATAGCAGTTTGTAAGGGAAAAGAAAGGAGGGTGTGTAGGGGTGGATTTACAACCATACATTCATATTCCTCTTCCCTTCTCCACCCATCCACAAGAGCCCAGTATCCCTTCCCCCACGCCCCAGCTTCTGGCTGGGAGCGTCCCACTATCTCTGCCCCAGCTGCAGCCAACATCTGGAGCGCAGAATATCAACAGAAGCCCCTGAATCAGTTTATGGTAAGATGATAGGGAAGGATTTAACAAGCTCTGGCTGATTTCAAGAAACCTGAGCTTTCCTCTTGCTATTTCCCCAAAGGGGCTCTGTGCCCCCTTATCCTCGCTCTCTCCTTTCTTCAAAGGTTTCTCGGATACACCCTGTACAGCCAACGGAAGGATCTTGACTTCAGCACGTGTTGCACGTGCACAGGTAGAGAGATCAGTCAGCGGAGATCTCAGAAACTACTCCTGAACCCAACGCAGAGATCCTCCCCACCTCCTCCCCCAGCAGAGAACAGCTGGGCTGGGTCCATCTCTGCTAACCGGAGCCAGACTGGTTAGATTGATTTCTTCATCCTGTTTTTTTCTCTCACTAAAACCCCAGAAAGATGGGATTCTTCAAATTGCAAACCAAGGAAAAATAATGGCCTGAGAAACACGGAGTGCTGCCCACCCTGCTGTGACAGCCTCCTGGGGACCGGGCTGTAACCGAAGTGGCGATTCTTGTGTCCTGCTCTCCGGATGTTTATGCTAAAACCGAGATGTTTTCAGGGAACGGACCGAAAACGTAAGCCTGTGCCAGGCCGTGGCTCCCACTGAAGTCAGTGGGGCCTGTGGATGCCCAAGCCAGCTGGCAGGCAGGATGGGACAGCACGCTCCAGCACACGCTCCTGCTTCCTCACGGTCTTCCTCAGCTGCGTGCTCCTGTGGGGACAAACCTGGCCGACAACAGGAGCTTTTCTGTGCTACATCTTATCACCGGACTGCTGGTGCTCATCATATCTGTTAAAGCCTCAGTTCCCGGAGCTACAGCGTTATGCAAGGATCTCTGTTCTCTTGTTCCCCTTTCTTCAGCACACATTTACAGCTTTGGCACTGAAGAAGAAAAGCTTGAGAATGTGATTTCCACAAGCTAAGTGCCGAAGCACAAATTTAAATGAAATCTTTACTAAATCTCACGATGTTTTAAATGCTCGGGGGCTTCTCAGGCTATAAATACTGCCCAAGTCTCGTGGGCTATCTGGGACAGGAGGATGGGGAAGCCGTGGCACAGAGTTACGCCTGTCGCAGACTACGTGCCGCTCAGGGCTGGGGCCGGTTGTTCATTATCCCACCAGCAGGAACAATTTGCACTCCCTTGGTAGCACGCAGCAGCAGCGAATTTCAACGAGCTCAGGAGAGCTTCTTAATATCCGCATCTCGTTTTACAAAAGGAGAAAGCAGGGCACATGGGATGAGAGAACTTGCAACGGTTTCACAGCCAGTCATCCAAAAATTCAGACAGAAGGCAGGCCCCCCCTGCACCCCCCCCGCCCCACGGTCGCCCACTTGCAACCAGGGACAGGAGAGAGAAATGGGAGCAGGAGCCGGATCCTCACTGCAATACTTTTTGCCAAATAACCGCACAAACTCGGGTCCTTCAACTTCCTGAACACCACCGAGCTTATTCTCGTCTTCTGAGCCCCAAATGCATTTCGCTCATAGAGGTGCAACAGGCGGGACGAAAACACGCTGCTGTAAGCGCTGACGAGACAGCGCTGGAATCGTTTAACTTCACATGTCAAAGAGGACAGAAGAGAGCCGAGCCGCTCTGGCTAATGGCAAGGAACCTCCACACCTCCACACACACGTGTGGGGAAAGGCTGCAACGTCCTGACTGTCACCACAGCGAACCATAAAACCTCCCCCAGCTTCACTGTGATGGCAGCAACCGAACTCACATCCTCCAGCTTCAAAATCCTGGCTGTCTGCTGCCTGGAAAAGCTCTCCTCGCTGTCGGCAGTGCAGAGCCTGCACCCGCTAACTGAGCAGTCCCCGGCTGCATGTAGGAGTGCGGACATATGTACGTATTCAGCAAGAAGCCAGCCTGCACAATAGGGACCAGATTTCTGGAACCCTCCGCTCCCATTCAGCTGCTCGGATAAATGATCAGGTTTTCCAAAAAGCTGGGTATTGAGCTCTTTTGAAGATCTTGCCCTGACTCCATGTGCTGTGCAACTGCACTTTGAACCGTTGAGGAAATCTGTCCCACAGAGCCCGGCTTTCGTGCTCTGCTCCAAGCGCTGCGCTGCACCCAGGCCCGCCGCAGCCTGCCGAGGAGCCGACCGGCGCTCCTGCTCCGCGCCGCCGCACGCAGCCCCCGGCCGTGCCCGCCGCACACCTTGCTCCTCTGCGGTGCCTACCCAGCACCTCTCCCCACCCCACGGCACCTCCTCGTCCGGGCCCCGTGCAGCTCCTGCAGGGGCAGGGCAGAAACCCGCAGGGCCTGGAGCCCGGCAGCTCTCAGTCTGCAGCCGGCGGCCCTCGAGCTTTGCAGAGGCCGGGAGCTTGCCGCCCCTGCGCACCCAGCAGGACCCCTCTGCCACCTCCAGTGACTCTCTAACACTTCTGGGTCCTCAGGCAACAGGATTTGACATCTCCGGAATCGCTGGAGAAACGCAGCACCCTGGGCTAAGCAGGCAGGACAATTAATGCCCTGGGCCATAGGGGCAGGACAATTAATTAATGCTTTACCCGGCGGAGGTTCTGCACAGGGGCCGGGCTGCCCCCAGCCCAAGGTGCTGGTGGGAAGGTGCTGCCAGCTGCCCTGTGTCAGTCCTGGGGCTCCGTCCCTCCTGGCTCTCCTGCCTGTGTTGACACGCACTAAGACAACCCGGGGCGTTCCACGGCTCGCACCAGCGGCTTTTAAACGTGTGGGTTCTCTCCAGGAACCGGAAGGCTTCAAATGCTTCCTGCACGAGCCGCAGGGTGCAAACGGAGGGGGGGGGGGGCAGGAGGAGAAGAGGGAAGCAGCACCGGCCCCTGCATCTCAAGTGTCCCTCCCCACCTGGCTTTTCTGGGCCCAGAACTTTGTCTCCCCAGCACGCAGGCGCTCTCCTCTGCAAACCCTCCTTCCAGGAAACCTGGCAGGCAGCAGAGCCACTGCCGACAGCCCAGCCTGCCCACGGAGACCTGCCCGGATGAACCACGAAGCAGGACTCAGGGGAGGAGGAGGAAGCAGGGAGGATGCACTGGGCACAGGAAACCTTTCACCGCCCCCATCCCATCTTTGCAGGCAAAAGCCGAGCCCTACCTTGCAGCCGCTCGGCGCTCCCTGCAGCAGGCGGGCTGGCTGGGCGAGCTGCGGTCTGCAGGGAACATGAACCTGCCCCCAGCAACAAACTTGGTGGAAAACAAACTCTCTCCATGCAGGGCTGAGCAGCTGGGGCTTGGCATGTGGGCACGGAGCAGGCCAGGCCTGCGGCGGGGGGAGCGCGGCTGCATCGGGGGCGTGCCAGCGCCACAATCTCCCTTCGAGCTCCCCAGCGCAGGAGGAATGAAACAGGATCTCCGGCTGCCAAAAAGGGTTGTGCACAGCTCCTCTTGCTCCCCCCACCGCCGTCTCCCCTTCCCTGAGCCCCCTCTTCTAATCTGCTGGACACCAGCAGTTGGATCATTAAAAGTAGATTGGGCAGGGGAAGGAGGGAGGGCAGAGCCAGGAGCTGGGAAGAGCCAAGTGGGCTCTGCTGCTCCCTCCCTCTTTCCCAGGCTCTCTGCAACTCCCTGCCTGGAGGAGGAGGAGGAGGAGGCCTGGCTCTGGGCTGCAGCCATGGCAGCCGCAGCGAGGAGGAAGGCAGCACCGGGCAGAGGGGCACCAAACCCCTGCCCGCAGCCTCGCTTGCACTCAGGGGATTTTGCAGGTTTGCTTTGAGCCGCTCCGAGGGGATGAGTTTTTATACAGGGACGCGCGGCCAGCCCTCGCTGGGCTTTGTGCTGTGACCTCAACTCACTGCTGCACCCCTGCTAACTGAAGGACTGGCTGGGGGCGGCTAAACACCTGCACAACAAGAGGCCCCAGCAAGCCAGGCAAGGATGCTACAAAACAAGGCTATTACGGCCAGATTAGAGCAGGTCTAGGTCCAGTACTCCCTCCCCAAAACGCTGTGTTGGTCTTGCAAGCAGCCATCTGCATCCCAACTGGAGTAAAGGTCCGCTTGGCTCCTCTGTGCCTGCGTGGAAACAAAGCTCCAAGAGGCAGACCTCCCTCACCAGCTCAGAGGCAAGCACAAAGCCCCTCACAGAACCCAGCGGGTTTAGGTTTCAGCCCAGTACAACTTCTGCAGTGTGCTCAGTCTGCCCGGCCAGATCTTGGCTCATTTCCTCTGCTGGCATCTGGGCTAGGCAGACAGACAGGCAGACAGGCAGTGGGGAGGGAGGCTCTGCCGCGCATCTGTTCAGCCACCATGGGACCGGGGGCTGCAGGGAGAAGGGGCAGGACAGCCACAGGCCTGGTGTCCCGATGAAGTCCCCCCTGCAGCCAGGGAGGCAGTTCAGGAGCTCAAGGTGTGTTCCGGGACAGGGACTGCTCCTCCCTTAAGGATGTCCCCTATCCGAATTCAAAAGTCCCCTGGTTTTGCTCACGGGTTCCACGTGCTCTCTACGAACAGCGCTGGATGAGGTCTCTCCCCGTGGGGTTTGTGCCTCAGGATGTCACAGTGCTTCGGAGGCTGTGCTCGTCTGCTCCTGGTGGGACAAATTTCATTCCAAGGAGTGCGGTGATTTTTTTCTGTGAGTTTCCAGCAGACAATATAGGTGACAGAACATCTGTACTTCATTCAACCCCTGTGCGTCATCCAGCGTTTTCTTGGTATTTAGCTATTGTTTTCTTTCCTTCTTTCTTCTTTCTTTTTTTAAACAAACCCTGCGAAGGCTCCCACAGAGTAGAGCACACACATTGCAACACCAAGCCCAAAGAAATAAATGGGTTTGGTTTCTCTAAGGTCTGGTATGTTCTGAGGAAAACCCAAAGCCTGGAGCCTTCCCATTTTCAGGACAGCACAGAAGGAAAGGCTTGGGCTGGTATCATTTGTCCCTGCGAGGGGCGGGGGATCCTGACGCTGGTTGCAGTCCCACATCACAATTGTCCCTTGTCCTGCAGAGAACAAGACGCTTCACAAATGCCAAGCTGCTTTACAGAAGGGCTTAGGAGTCCAAATCCTGAGTCTTTGCTGTCTTCCTCCTCCCATTGAAGCCAGTGGGTTAAATCCTGTGCCCTTCACTTAGTCAGGTTTCCTCCGTAAAGCCCAAGTAAACAGCCAGAGCCCTGCGCTGGAAGGGAGCTGTCGGGTGCTGAGCTCCTCGTGCAGGGGGGAGCCGGGAGCACCCGCAGCCCGGGGACTCGCACGCGCTTTGGTTTGCCGGTGAGCGCTCAGCTCCCCAGCACCGCCTGCAGCTCTGCAGGATGGGACTGGCTGTGCAGCTGGACAAGCTCAAGACAAAACCGCTCTGCTTTGGTCCCCCCTCGGACCTGCAAACAGCCCAGCACCTCCGGCAGCCTTTCTCACCCTGCCCATGCAGCTGCTCTGCACACCTCGTGCCCCTCTCCGGGCCGACTCCCCCTCTGTAAGAGGAAGGAGAAGATCTTACACTCGTGCTGCGGCCGTGCCAAGCGACCCCAGCCCTGATGGGGCCCCCGCCGGACCCGCTGCTCAAAGCACAACGAGCAGCCAGGAGTGGAGAGCGGCGAGGCAGCAGCGAGACGGAGTCTCTGCACGTTTGTGAGGAACCCAGAGGCTAACAATAGTGGCAAGCACCACTGAGAAGCCTATAAATAAACCCGCAGTCCTCCTGTTTTCGCTCTCCCCCTGGCGCTGACCTGCTTTCCAGCCACAGCTGGGAAGTGGCGCTCCCCTGCCCTACCTGCCGGCCACGAGACCGCGCTCCCACCCCGCCACCAGACACTGTGCAAATATAGAAACCCGCTTCCAGCCCCCAGCCTTGGACCTGCACCGTCTGCCCGTTATAATTACAGCTGAGCTCTCAAATCCGCCGCCAATCACCCCGATCCTGCCCTCTCGCCACCCCCTCCGCCTGCTAAAAATAACGCATTCCAGCGCAGCGCCAACCTTGTGCCAAGCGCTGCTCCCGGCCCGCGGCACAGATGCTCTTTCTCCCTCCTCCTCGCCTCGCAGCAGCTGAACACACAAGAGGAGTAAATACTCCAAATACGTTTTTCAGCCTCGTCGGCAGTTGGAAATGTACTGCCTTGGTGTCACAGCAGGGTAGGCACGGCTTTGGACGCGCAGCATGGGAAGGGGGGGGTTGCCTGTTTGCCACCTATCGGGTACGGTTTGGGCAGGCTCCCCAGACACCAAGCGGGCAAGGTGGGCAGCGTTCCAACCCGGGTACTGAGGGATAACCTCTGTAAACAAAGAGGGAGACGGCTTTCCTGCCCACACGGTTTATGGACTCTCAGCTGGGCCTGCCAGAAGGGTGCCAGCAGGTACTAAGTGATGGCCACGCTGCTTTTCAAAGCCTGGATGTCCTTGTCCCTGGGAAGCTGGGCTGGGATCCATCAGCCTTCAGCCACAAAACCCACCAGCATGTCACTGGGCTGTTTCTGGATGTGGGTCACTATTATTACTATTCGTAATGATGTATTGATTGTGAGGGTGTCTACTGCAACAAGACAGAAACAAACAAACAAGAACTAGACGGCCAGACACCTAAAACAAGACTTAAAAGAATCACACCACAATTTGCATGGGAATCACCAGCTGGGTTTATGCAACAGGGTACGTTTGGCTTTTGACCACAGTGGAATCAACCTGGAGGTTTCTTGGTGGAGGAATTCTGGATTTTTCCTAGCAAAACCAGGATCTGGCCCATAAAGTATCAAAAACTATCTGACCATACTGAAAGTATTCCTGCATAAGTTATTTCTGCTCCAGAGCCTACAGCACTGTTTTGGATAGATGGGTGCAAAGGAGGACGGCAGTACTACATTGGGGATTCTTGATACTATAAAAGCTGTATACACCAGCAGATGGGGAAGATCTCTTAGTTGGCTGCCACTTGCCTTAGAACCTAATACTCCAAAAGGCACGTGTCCCACCTATCAGAGCTATGTATTTTTTAAAATAATAAACAGTTCACAAGCCTCTGGTCCCCTCATTTCTGTTGGTATAGACCTTTCCACACAGGAACCTGCACCCCTATCAGAACCCTGAGGTCTGCTGGGCTTCTGCCTTACACATTCACTGCTGTTTTTCCTTGAAATATGAGCCTTCATCACGTGAGTCAGTTGGTTAATTATGAACCTTGGTGTGCTGTTAACATGTCCTGTAACACCACAGCAGTTGTGATGAGTGTGTCTTAACCTGCACAGTTAAACAAATAACTGTTGTACCTGTCAGATCTGGCATTCAGTGCTCTTCTAAATACTTGTTCAGCAAAAATAAATTGTTTTCACAAGTCGATTTGAAGCAGGTGGCCAATCTGGCTAACAGTGTACTACCTAAGCTATGCTAACTACTGTTGTTGCCTACAAGTAACCTGCCGGCCACAATGCAGATTGCTAATCAGTCCTCTAAAGCTTGGACTCTGGGGTCTGAGGACAACGACCTCCAGTTCCTGTTCCTGAGCTGCTGCATTTAAAACCACAGCCTGAAATACTTCCACACAGATCAACTCGGTAGCTGGAAACCATAGCACAATGTCATCCTCAAAGCGGACCTGCCACAAGTTAGAAATGTGAAAGTCGCACATTTCCTAAGTGTGTTCTGCCAAGACCCCTCTGGCATAATCTGAACACAAAAACTTGGCTCCACATTCCCCGTGGCTGTGCTGCTCTATTTACATACACATTTCTAGAGTTGTGTTTAGAAACACAGCCATTATTCACACCTCTGACTGTGAAACTCTTTGCAGAGTCAGGGCTCACCTGAGAAGCAAGCCGTCAGTGCTCTCTGCACACTCTTCCCTTTCTCACCTCCATCCCACATGACTCTGCCTCTGAAGGGACAACTCTGTGCAGATCTTACCTTCTTTGGCCTTTCGTGGTGGGATACATGCTTCTCTTGAGCAGGGGACGTGGATCGACTCCGTCTTCCAGCAATGAAGGAGCTCCCTCCAGAGTGACGTGAGGTCTTCTGAGGTAAGTGGGGAAGGGAAGAGATGGACGACAGGGATGGGAGACAGGGAGAGAGAGGAAACTGTTATAGAGTCCGGCCTTCACTGTTACAGTGAGCAATGTTATGGTAAATGGCTTGTCTACAACATGCAGGACCAAATTATAAAACTAAAAATCCTGGGGTTTTGGTGACCCATGCACACTGAGACTTCTAAGAAGAAAGGCACAGCGGCTAAGAGACCGTTCTGTAAACAAGATAAATGGCAGCAGCAATGTTGTGTAGACAATCAGTCCTCCCGAGCAGCAGCGTCTGTGTTTTGGTCTTGCGTGGGGTGTGGGTGTGTATGTGTATGGAAGGATGCTCTGTTCTCAGACGCCGGGCACTAGCAGAAATCCTGCTATCTATCTCAACATCAGTAAATCTGATACAGAGCTAGGCTTGTATCAGATACTGAGGGTACCTGAAGGGCAGGGAAGGTGTCCTCCAGTTTGACTTTGAGGGGAAGCTCAAGACATCAGTCACTGCATGTGACAGCACTGATAAGCAGAAAGGAAAGTGGGAAAAGCCAGCAACAAAGGAGCTACTGATAGATAAACCTGTACCGAGAGGATCAAGTTTCCTTTTTGCTGCAGGGGGGAGAGCAGGTGTCTACTAATTATGCAGAACAGGAAAAGGGTTCCTCTCAGTCCTGTAAATAATAGGGGGAAGTCCTTTGCCCCAAATATCCCTCAAACCATCTGTGAATGACTCCGGTCTCTTATGGACTGTCCCTGTCCTCAGGCAGAAGTTCGGGCTGTTCTGTGTTACACCCTCCTGCCCAGGGTGCCTGATGTACACTAACTCCCTGGCTGCTCCCTTTTCCTGTCTCAAGCTGCCTCTTACACTAGGGGCAGTGCTTTAGCATCTGTCTTCGAAGAAAAAACATGCATTTGACTTCTTGGGATTTCTTTTTCAACCATACAGACTGGGTCAGGGAAAGCAGATGGCCTGTGGTTTTGAAAATGAGCTAAAGATGCTATAAAAATGCAATAAATACATTTATTTTTATTCCTAAGTGACTCTGTCTGAATGGCTGAAAAGAGAAGCATCCTGCAGACCTTGTTTATGTATTCTTGGCATTTCTTACTGCTCAGAGCACAGACACAGTCTAGAATGAAGACAATGCCTTGAAATAAAATCCACGGAAGGGATGAAGAAACTCACCATTTTATTGAAGTGGTACTTGCAGTAGCCACAGTATTTGACATTGTCGACTTCTAGGACTTCCTCTTCACATAAGAGGCCAGCCATCTGGGCACTGAAATACATGAAACCAAGAGGAGGATAATGCAAACTGTACAGACAGAAAACATATCCCATCAACAAGCAAAACACAGTTCAAGATATCCAGGCAAGGTCTTGAAGTCTCCTGTCCTGCTTGGCAAATAGCTTTCAAGGACCAGGAAAAGAGTTCCGACCATTTATAATTCATATTAAGATCTTTAAAACTGTCAGTACTTTCCTGCCAAATTGCTTTGCAATTTTTGTCTTTTTTAAGGCCTGGGCAATCAGTAACAATTCCAACAAAACACATATCAGAAACAAGGAATCCACGTAAAGCTGGGAATCCCCATGTTCTACTGACAGGCAGTGTTGTTTTCAGGCTGCAGGGTACACGAGGATATCAGCCCATAAAATCACATCATCTAGATGATACTTCTGTATGTGCTGCGCTGAAAAGGAACATTCCTGGGTTGTGACTCATCTCTTCTCTTCTTGAATTCCACACAGTCCTAGGGAAATCCCCGGACTTCATTCTCACCAGGGAAGGCTTGCTGGTGAAACCTCAGCCGTCCTGGGGAAGTTCCCCTCACAAACTGAGCAAGGATGAGATACCCCTTGCCTAAAATAAGAGCAGCATGATTTGCCCCAAACCCCATGCCACCTGTTTGGTGCAGCCTCAAAACCGTAGCAGCGAAACCGATAGCTGGGGCTGTTCCTGGAGTGATACTGTGGGGAACTCACCAGGTGACATGGAAAGCTTGCCGGCAGCCATGTCGATTACAGGCCATGCATGCTCCAGAGGCTGCTTTGCTCTCTCTGCCCTGCTCTTCACAGATGTAGCAGGTCTGCAAAAAAGAAAAAAAAAAGGTCACTCAAAGAGGTAGACTACTTTACTCTCACTCTTCTCCAGGAGGCAAAGCCTTCAAGAACTTATAACTCGTGTCCAGTCATCTTCCTATGACAGCAGCTCTGCGTTGTTTCTCGGTGGCATGCACAAAACTTATGCATCTTCTTTTTCTCCCCAAATAACAACTGGGTCTGATCAAAATATGGATTAACCAACATGCAGCTCCAAGGAGTGGTGGGGTTGCTCAGGTTGCCAAGTTAAGAGAGAGGAAAACAGAACATCAAAACTTATTTGCAAGAAAAATTACATTTACGTTGTTAGTTATTTTTAAAGGGATCTAAGTACCTGGAATTTAAAATAAATTGGACAGGAGACTTGGAGGACTAAGACGACCTCAGAAAAGCAAGGCAGCGCAAGGACATTTGGGGCAGCAGGAGAAAGAGAAAGCCTTACCTTGTTGAAGCGGTCGTGGGGTACATACTGTAGGACAATTGGCTCCATGGTGAGCACATTGGCAAACTGCACCTCTGGGATGTACAGAGCACAGACAACGTGGGCCCACCCTGGAGAAGCAAACAAGACAGAGAGCAGAGATTCACGTGGGGCAACCCAGAGGAGTCTTATACTCAGACAAGGCTGCAGACAAGCATGGGAGGGAAAGGAGGAGGATATAGGAAGGAAGCCAACTTAAGTTAGATGCTAGATTTGAAATACTGCTTGTTGCAACTTGGTTAGGAATCAAATCCTTTGTGGGAGAAAGATAGACAGATACTACCTCCAGATGAAATAAGAAAGCAGAGATTTCTTTGGGAAAAGAAACATACGGCACTAAATGCCCTTAAAAACATCCCCTTGGGACTTAAGACCCAGAGCTGAAGACCTAACCAAACCCAGAAAAGCATCCAAACAGTAAATGATGCTGATGGGACAAGTTTGACGTGTAGTCCCATGCCAGTGGAAACAAAGCTCCCTTTATTGGCTGTTATCAATGGTTAAAGAAGGCTCTTTTCCAGCAAGCCAAGTTAGATTAAAATCTAAATCCACTGAGATACTTCCCAAATCAAATGTGTAAATCGAAATACCATCTGATCAGGACAGAACTGAGAAAGCCTGAAGGTCAGGAGCCTTTGGGGGACAATCCTTACTGGTATGCCTACTGCACTGGAAAGATTTAGCTAGAATTAGGATGGATTCAGCTGGGCAGGCAGAACCAAGCTCCATGAATATGGAATCATACAGCACTATAAGTACTTGGGCTATATAATTTGGTATAGTGGCACGGTTATAACACTTCTTGTGCATGTCTACAGGGACCTGACCAAACCACATAATAACATGTTTGGAAGAAGATGCTGTGTAGTTATAAAACAATCCCCCAACACGGTACTTTTACTACCACGCTAAGGCTCTCAGTATTTATGACTGGCCCTAATGGACACTTTTACGAAATATCCTGGACTTGGGGCTTCTTCTCTAAATATGGGATCTATTATAATAAAGACCTCCTTGCCTAATTTAGCTTATAGTGTATTAAGGTAAGTGGCAGGTAGGCCATTCTGAAAAATATGAAGATTTTGAGGAAAAACAGTTTGATCCATACAATCAGCAGCATCAGTAGCTGCAAGCTCTGACAACTGAAATCAGACTTCACGGTACTTCACAGTACCAGAGACAAGCATCAATGATGAGCAAGTAAGTCCCACAGAGAGAAACACCTTTGCTGTGTCCTGATCCCCTACTTTTGGACAGGGGCTCAAGGCTGAGGCTCCATTAACCTGAGGATCACATCAGTGAGGCAAACAACTCAGCAACTTCCACTTTTCCATAAACTATGACATATCGTGCACTAATTCCTGCAAGGTTAACCTCAAGAAACAGCACATTTCAGGGGCTGTGCTTCAATACCAGCCAGAGGTCAGTCAGATTCCCCCAGGGAAAGGTCTTCTCGCCATGGTGATTTCAGAAGGTGAAGTTTTGTAAGAAAAGGCAGAGTGTTTCCATTCCTATGGAGCCTCCAGCCTTCCCTTTCTGGTGACATAGGCTCGGAAAAAAAATTGCACCCGGGACAGCTGCCGGGAGGCACTGCAAGACATACCGGCTCCACGCAGAAGTACTTACCTCCGTTGTCGGTCCGTTTCAGGGCTCCGTCTTTGTGGGGACACAGTTCACATCTCTTGAAATTAAGCAGAAACAACAAGTTTAATCTAACTCCCAGGGGCATGGGGCCAGAAAAGAGATGATTAATTTAAAACACGCTTATAAAAGATGGGGCTGCTTTCAAAGAGAGGAAGTGGAAGAAGGGCTGAAAGTGGTTTGGGTACAAAAAGATACTGTGACACAGCTCGATATCGTCCTGTGTGACGAGGATGTATTTAAAGCCTCAGCCCAAGAGCCACAGGGCTGCAGGCGAACCTTGACTTTCACAGGGCTTTTAAAAAAGAAGTTTTAGTCCTTGCGGTTGTGAAGTAAAACTGAAAACCGTGACTCAGAGAGCAAAAGGCAAATAAAGAAAAGCCATTATCTATCTTTGCCCCTTTCCTTCCTTCTCTCTTTCTCTTGCGATATTTTTTCCAGCCAGTCTCATGAATGCTGAGTGAGGCTGTCGTGACATTTTTACCCGCAAGGTGCAGGGGCCGTGATGAGCCTGGTCCCAACGCCTGGGGCCAGCAGGTGGACACCCAGGTGGACACCCAGCTTCCCCAGCCCCAGGGGCTGGAGTTGGAATAGAGAGACAGTGAGGGGAGCATTGGTGCTGGAGGGTCCCTGACGCAGGGGAGGGTGCAGGGAGCTCCCTCAGCTCTGACATGGTGGGTGGGAGGTCACAGGTCCAGCACTGTGACAGGCTGTGAGGGATAGCAATGGCTCCATGCCTCACTCCATGCTTGGTCACTAACAGCTGCTTCTGGGGACAGCTATGAGGGGGAAATCACCGATTCCTCCACCCAGGGCCAGCAGCCAGGGGGTGGCTGGAGGTGAGGGGAGATGCCCCCCTCATGCTATGTCTGCAGGACACCGAGGCCTCCAAGGCCAGCAGCGGCCCAAACCCACTGAAGGGCTCTCCTCAGGGCTGCGCCAGAAGGGCTCACCCCACCC
The DNA here is from genome assembly GCF_011077185.1 of Oxyura jamaicensis. Lineage (NCBI taxonomy): Eukaryota > Metazoa > Chordata > Aves > Anseriformes > Anatidae > Oxyura > Oxyura jamaicensis. Next base: position 5,095,134 of record NC_048919.1, read on the forward strand.
CACGCACACCCAACAAGGGAGAGACGAGGGGACAGAGAGATGCCAGCCGGGCACGATGGCAAGAGCCAGATAAGCCCAGTGCCTCGGCCCTCAGTGCCATTCCTACCTCAGAGCAGGTGGCGAGGACTGTGCTCCATTTCTCCCCTCACTACTGCGGTCCTGCCTGCCCGTCATCGCCTCCATGTCGGGCCATCGCCACGTGCAGCTCTCCCTGGGCCATAAAGCCCTTTTGAAGCCCTGAGGTGGTTTTGGGGCACATTGCCACACACAAGGGACACTCTCGCAGCCCCAAGCGCTCCTCCCAGGAAATGGTCATTGTTTTCTCGTGACATCAGTCAGGGAAAATTTCTATGCGTTTATTGTTTTGTTTGACTTTTCTGCGCCTGCTTAGAAAGCCTGAAAACCTGTGACATGCAGCCCTTTTCCTTCCCTAGCGGAAATGTCTGATTTGTGATAAAAAAAAGAAAAAAAAAACACCAACAAAAAAGCTGTTTTTCTGTGAAAAATGTGCTTCATCAGAAAGTTTTGAAATGAGCTGTCTGGTATCGAAGCGAGACGGCAGCTGTACCGGTATGAGTGTGTGGGGCATGCTTGCTGCCGCTGCTCCGCTACATCCACCCAGCTCCGGCAAGCCCCATGTGTGACGGGGCAGGTGCTCGGTGCCACAACAAGCACCCGTGTACTGAGCAATAACTGGCCTCCAGCAAAAACATCTGCGGCCGAGTTGTCCCCGAGGACCTTCCATAAAGGTGGTTGTCCTCAAGGAAACTCAATGTTTCCTCTGCTGTCATTTTACCTCTTGACACAATAAATACGATCGCAATACTTTGGGCAGCAGGGAGGCTCAGTCCAGTTCTCAGACATTTTTGTGGAGTCAAGTGCGTGGGGATGCCGAATAGGTACGTCTGGCAAACACAGAATTCCTGTAATAATGTATAAACGAGATGAGAGGACAAAGACCAGTGCCATTGGCAGCCCAGCACACTTTCCCCGCAACTTTGCTTGAAACATGTCTGGCCACAGGAGGTGATTCACTTTGCTCCTGGTTGGGTCCAGACAGGCAGGGCACTGGAGAGCAGCTCTCACAATTACCACAGAAAGCCCGGCAAAGCCAAGACAGAAAAAGAACTGGGTTAACTAGACACTGTAATAAGAAATTTGCACTTGAAAAGGCCCCTCCGCTCTCCCCTCCACCCCTCAGATCAAAGCAGCTCTCCCACTACGCGATTAGCAAAGCTCTGATTGTAACAAGAGGGGTTAACAGCTCCATCGGCCCCACACAAGACTTTTAATAGCCCTGCCTCTAAATGACAGCTAAAGCCTTCACATGATCCCTCACATGAGTGCCCTCTGGCCATTGCAGCTCACCGGGCTTCCTAGACAATTTGATTACAAAGTGGATGGGCTTTCAGTTGCTTACTGTAAGCACAATAGTGTCCACAGCATCCTTTAGGGACCTGCGCATCTAAGGAGAGGTTATGAGCAAGGATTAGTGGTACCTCTTCCTTTCACTCAACTTGGATAGGCCAAGGAAGTCTCCAGCGTTTTAATTTCAACTCTGGGAAAAGAACAGAGCTGGTTGATTAAAAACAGGTTGTGATGGCGAAGGTTAGAGTTTCTGAACCCCTAGGGCTTCTAACTCAGGGACGGAGCACCAAGCCATTAGACCTGACAACCGAAGTCAGGGCTCCTGAGCTCTCCTTCCAAAACTGAAGTGATGGAGTCTCTTTATAAGAGACACACAGAAATTGGGATGTTTTAAAGTGCTCTCTAAGGAGAGCAATGATCTTCCTGCCTTCATATCTCACTTTCAAAGTAAAAGTATCAATATCTAGCTAATAAATATGGTTGTTATGGACCAAGCTCGTAAACTGCTTTAAGATTCCTCTATGAAGGCAGATGTGTGAAGACAAACACTGCTGTTTTGCAAAGGAGTTTGCCACACAGTCATTGTGAAAGAAATACGAATATCAGTTTATCCTGCTGTTGACAGTGTATTTTGCGCTTACATAGCAGTATCTCACATTGAAGACCCTCAAGGCAGTGTCTGCAGGCTGATAGTGCTGCTTTTACAGCTGGAGAAAGCCGGGCACCGAGAGGTGCAATGAAACCCCTGGGCACTGGAAGAGCCACACCTTCCAGCCTCGCTGGACCATGGAGCACAGATTCAAACAGCGTGTTAGCAGCAGAGCCACGCACAGATCTCCTAAGACCTGACTCATTTCCCTTACTCTGATCATGCTGTTCCCTACATCAAAGGAGTAGATTCTTTTTATGTATTTACCCATTTGCGTGTCTGTTGCTATGACTGCTGGAGTTTAACTGAAAAGGTGAAGGATTTAGATAGGAAATCATCCCCAGCTCTGCTTAGGAAGGAAGATTATCACTGTTCAGTTATTATACTAGCAGGGCTGAATGCCACAGACTGAATGGCATGACTGAAGCCCACCACGCATTGTCTAACAGATTTCACTGAGGGCAAGTTAAATAAGGAGCCACCTGCAGGGGTATTGTTTTCTTGATACCTTGGAGGCAGTTTGAAGTGCCTAAAGTGCAAGAGAAAAGTTAAAATCCTTGCGATGAGCACAGGTGAGGAGGACTTGTGTGTACATGCACTACTACAGCTTACACTGAGTTGCAGCTAACACCAAAGAGCTTCTCTTTGCCTGCACGGCTGGAAGAGAGGGGGGAAGGAGGCTCATGAAATCCAAATTCCTTTCTTTACTATGAAACTATCTGCAGGATGTAAAAGCACTCAAAGACACATTTGATCTTCTTTACTGCAGTGCGCATAAAAGCAGCATCTTACAAAGGCAAAAGAGCTCAGGTCTGAAAGTCTGGTCTTGTTTACACTCCCACTTCCAATGAGGAATGAGTTAATGCAATGTATAAAGCATGGTACAGATACCTAATTCCCCCATTCACTCATCTTTGCCAAGTTCTTCGCCCATCTGTGAAACAGATTAAACTTTTGTACTGCAGCAAGCAGAGAGCCCAGCTGAGATGGAGCACGCTATTTGCTCCGTTCTGCACAGATCCGCATATTCAGAGGTCACCCTCATCAGCTTCACTAGGTGTGTACTTTAGAAACAAATGGCTAAACCAGTTCAGAAGGCAGTGCAGATATTAATAAATGTTGTTTGTGCTGGTTGAGGCATTCCGTATTTGAAAAAGCCAAAGTTTAATCTACATTGATTTTTTAAGGAAGTGAAGGGGGGAAACGGTCTCAGATTTACTGCATGGCAAGCATCTCTGGCATAACGAACACGGTAAAGATCTATACCCTGGCCCCTCAGCAGCTGGTTGGTGTAGCTGTATCTGATAAGGGTTCACATGGGAAGTTGCAGAGTAGCTGGTGTGCTATAAACTCACAGTCTAGTTTACTGCACAAATAACTTTGCCACATAGACGGGCCTAAGAGGCAGTCCTGGCCTGATTGTTTCCACTTTCCTGCCTCACCGGGAAATGCCAGAATTAATTAAGAACATTCGCAAAGTGTTCCATACTGCTAAATTGCTACTTAGACAGAAACTAAAACCTGATCCAGCTTCCTGTCATTTTCTCTGCTATTTAACAAACTCAGAAGACTTTATGCAGGAGACTGTTGCTGCAAATAAGATATGCATGCCAACTCATCCTGTCTGTCAGTGCGATAACATGCACTGTACAGCAGCATCTCAGGTGGTAACAACTTTCCTCCACTCCAAAACTTTCTGAAGAGTTGTACAGAAAAAACTGCAGGGAAGCCACCTTCTAGAGGAATGTCGTTTTTTTAAAAAAAGATCGAGGTCCCTAGATGCAAAAATTTCATCACTGGTAACTTGCTTAAAAGTACTTTTGGCAGCGTTTTCATCAAAATGGCTAAGAGCACTTTATAAATAAACAAGAAACGAGGAGAAAGCTTTTAGAAGAGAATTCGCTTCTCGGATAGGTGAGGGGTGAATGCCTTGTCCAAAGTTATATTGCAGGCTATAGGCAGAGCTGGGATTGCAACCACGCAGTGCCGAACGCCAGGCTCCGTCACTTTTGTCAGTGGACCATGCTGCTTCCAGCAGAGGCGTGAAGGGCTCTGAACCAACTCGTTCCGTTAAGCACAAGTGTGCTCTGTACTCACCACCCTGGCGGCTCTCTCTTGAGATTCACATTTCCGACAGAACCATGGTCCGGTAGGAACCTGGACAATTCCATAACAAGCTGGAAGAAAAGCAGAGAGAGTTCATTTGACTGTCTTTAAATCGGCTGTTAATTTCTCAGCTGCATATCAAAGTTTGCCAAAGCTGTCATTAGTCAGAGATTGGTAACAAGAACAAAAATTACATCTAAGCAGCATTTTATTCCCCTTTCCAGTTTCCACACCCTGCAACAGCGGACAGCCCTTTGCAAGAGGTCCAGTGTGATACATTTATTCAAGCTCACACCCAGTATAAAATATCCTTATAAAAATCAGTCCTAAGTGGGAACGCAGCACTTCACAAACCAGGCCCAGTTCTGGCCTAGTGAACACAAACAGGGTAATTTCTTACCCCTTAACTTTTAAAATATCACTAGTGATTTAATATAAAATTATGAAATAGATGGCTATTAAGCATCTTAACCATAATTAAGACTAAGATAAAATCTCAGTATCATAAAGGAAGTAATCTCAGTGTGAGTTCACACAGATATCAAGAAAAACAAAAACAAAAACATTTACCCTGCACACTCCCAGGCTTGTAAGTCACATCCAGCAGCAGCCTTTTGCAGCATGCTTCCAATGTCACCGAATTCAAGTTTTTTAGGACTAACCCCCAAAATCAGTTCTGCATTGATACAAGACTTCAGCTGATAACCCAACAAAACTGTTGTCCTTATCCACCTACACCAGGCATCCCTCTTGCTTTCTATATCCCTACTGATGGTCTCAGGGTCTCCCTGGGCAAGCTGCAGCTCCCATTCCTTTGAAATTCATTCCCTTCTCTGATGGGACAATGTTTCCTGAAGACCATTCACCTTCTTTGGTGACCTTCTCCCTCTCACCATTCAGGGATGGTCTTTGTTGAGTCCCTGAAGAAGCTTTTCTGACCCTGAAAGGGCTTTTGGCCACCACATATGGAGGTATAAAGCAAGAGATTGGCAAAGATAGGGGTAAAAAATAAGGCTATTTGTGCCCAGGTGAGGGTATAGGAGTCTCCTAGGAAAGAAGAAATTATATTTTCCTTATTCCACCTTCAAATGCGAGCTGGCAGTTGGAATGGAATCCCAGTCACTCGAGACATCTGAAACTAGGTTGGACAAAGCATCTGAAAATATCCTGCTGGATGCAATCCTGTGATGTCCCCTGGGGAAAGGACCAGACACGATGTGCAGTAGGTTTTCTCCATCTCTCTAACGTCTCTTATGCTATTTTAGCCAGGAAAATAAACATGATTGTGGAGTTAAACTGAAAGAAGTGACTGCAAGATGAGCCAAGGCAGATACACAAGAAAATAGAAACTACATGAAAGCAATGACAGAGGAGCCTGCCTTGGGTCCATCTTTAGCAACGGGCTTAGGGCCAAAAGCAAGCACTCAGCTGGAGCCAGTGCAAGCTTCCGTGCCCACTGCTTCAAAAAGAAAAACAAGGAAGAAAACAAGGAAAAATGCAGAACCTAAATAGGGTGGCGCTGAAAATATTATTTCTAAATGTTCTTCACTATTTTATTAGAGTCTTCATTTCCAATCAGATGTTTTTGTTAACATTTTGTATCTTTTACTGGATATATTTCTAACCCTTGTCAGAGAAATGGTACCATTTTTTTTTTTTTTTTTAAATCAGCTTTAATGTGTATAACGTAAGCTTAAAATAAACAGAATGTTCATAACTGAGCTGTACAATCATTTCAAAAGGCAACTTTGGTTTTGCAGATATTCAAGCAGTACAAAGAGATACCAAACATAGCGTGTGGTTGTAGGGAACGAGACTAGAAGGCCCAGCTGAACCTCTACAGTGATTTGCTTCTGTTTAGTGACTAAAAGCCCACCAAAACACCACACGACTACCAGGTTTGTGAGCAGGCTTTAAAAAGAGGGCTGAAGGTATTCTGAACTTCCACTACACACTGCTACACTCCTTATGAATGACTGACGGACAACTACAAGTCCTCACCATACAGCCGTGCTTTCCGAACACCCCAGCAGTGCCCTCCCAGAGGCTCTTCTAACGCCTCCCAGCCCTACCAACGCTGCCCACCCCCTCGGCTGCCTCGCAGCGAGCGCATCCATCTCCGTAACCGTGCGGGCGCACAAGCAGGCACCCTACAAGAATAAACGGGCTGCAGATTTGACACCGTTCTGGCCGGCAAACAGAAGCGCTGATGTTACTCTTGGAGGTGAGCACGAGGATGCCAGTGCCCTTCATCTCCCTCCAAAAAAAAAAAAAGAGCTATGCAGAAGCACGTTCTCTAGCGGGAGGTTTGACAAGTCTTGGGAAGAACGGAAGAGTTACAGCACCAAAACTAAAGCAAGCAAGCATCCTTGCAGAGAGACCCTACATGCTGCTGGTCACACGGAGGCAACCTGGAGGGGCTGTTTTATGGCAGGAGACACCCAGGCACTGACGGAACGGAGAGAAATCCCCCGCCAGCTTCGCTTCCTCTTTTCACCTCCCCTTCAGTCACCTGGTTGCAAGCGAGCTCTCGCAGAAGATGAGAGCACAGACACATCAAACATAGGAAAAGCAGAAGAAAGCTCAACCTACAGACCCAGAGACCTGGCCTGACAGGCAGGGAGAGGCAGTGCAGGACAGGTTCCCGGCCGGAGACAGGAGCGTGCAGCAAGACACCGAGGGAGAGCCTGCACAGGAAGAGGCTGGAGATACGCTGGGAGATGGATGGGATAATAATAGATGGGAAAACAGACATGCCAGATGAGCCCAGAAACCTTCGTGTTACTCAAAACAAACCAACCAGCAGCATCACCCTTCCTCGCTGCTGGGTTTAAACGGCAGCGAACACGCACCCGTACAGGCGTTGGTGCCGAGGACAAACTTTCCGGCCCGGTAGCGTGTGCGAGGGGCGTGCTCCGAGTCATTTAAAATGCAAATGGCCCTTATCTCGGGGAGGGGAAGGGCCGGCTCCCTCCCTGCCCTTGGGGGCGGCAGTTCCCGGGCCACGGCCGCCCCCCGGGGGTTACCCGGGGCCACGGGCGGCCACGGGCTGGGCACGGGGCGGCGGCGGCGGCGGGGGGGGGGGC
>NC_048919.1:5102742-5109365 GCF_011077185.1 Oxyura jamaicensis
CCCCCCCCCCAAGCCTTCCCGAGCGGAGCGGGCAGGGCTCCGAGCGCGCACCCGGGTGTGCAAAGCGCTGGGTGCGTGCCCGAGCAGCCCCCGCGGATCGCTCCCGAGCGATGAGTTGCGACCGTTCCCCAAATCCTATTATCTCCGCAATTCCTCTTTGACAGATTGGGGTTCCGCGAGCGCCACCGCCTGTCCCGCTCTCGGAGGCTCCTTCTGGAGGAGTTTTTAACCCGTTGGCACCTGTTTTGTGGCGGTGTCTTTCCAAGGGAGGGGAAAAATGTCCCCTCGGGGGGGTTATGTCCCGCAGGACAAACGTCAGAAATCCCATACAAACCAGTTAAAAGAAATAATCGCAGAGCACAGGGAGTACAGCTCCGTGGGGCTGCACCTGCGGGTCTCCACACAGGACCATGGCACACCGTGAGGAACAGCCCCGGCTTCAGACACACCAACCAGAAGAGGAAGGAGAAACGAGGAAAACCCGAGCGCAGAGCACAGAAATAAGTAACTCTTCGAGAACAGGCCTAGGAGGAACCCAAGGAATTCGTGTAACTTGTCCGTACAGCTCCAGCAGGGCCAGCTGCACCTGGAATCACTTGCCAGAGGACACAGAGCAGCACAGATGGAACACAGCCCAGGTCTCACTGTCTCTCACACAGGTCCATCCCCAGCAGACCATGCTGTCCTAAAGAAAAAAAAAAAAAAAAAAAAAGGAAAAGTGGCAGGGAATAACTTTTCACCTGCACTGTGACAAAGAAAAAAGCCGTCCTCTTGTTGCTGCTCTGCACAGCTCAGTTACGGCGGTGCTTTGGTCACAGGTCGGGCTGCTGGAGTAATGGCACACAGGAACCCCAGTACTAAGGTGCACTTCAAGGTGCCCGATTTGCACGCCTACTTTTCAGTTTTATTCCTGTAAATCCTCGCTGTTTTAAACAGAAGTGTTATGAATTAAACCCAAAGAAGAGAGCATTGTATCTTGCTTAGGAAATGCATAGGATTCATGGAATCATTCAAATACATGAAATCTTTTTTTTTTTTTTTTTTTTTTTTTTTTTTCCATGTTCTTTGCTGGCTTGTGAGCACTGAAGAGAGATGGTTGTGGTAGGGGGGAAAAAAATAAAAAATAAAATCAAAGCCGTTCCTGCTGTGTCCAGGAGCAGGCACTTAAAAGTGTTTTCAGCTGCTGGCACACGTGGGAGTGGCTGGGAGGTCCTATCTCTGCTCAGAAGTCTTCAAAACGATCAATGTTCCTGCAGGAATGTGCCCTACCTGGAACACAACATCAGCAGTTCCACTCGCTGTCCTACAAGCACACCGCTGCAGCGGCTCCACAAGAACTGTTCCTGGTTTACAATAACTTAAACGAGAGCAGAAACAGCGTCCATATCTCCTGGACTGGTGCCCTTCCTCTTCTCGCTCCAAGTTTTTCCCTTGCGATGGGTAGGCTCTGAAAGGTCAGCATATCCTGTCGTAGAGTTTCTTTATAAAAAAATCTTCTCATCAGAGAGCAGAGAGGAAACCCATTCCAACAGCCCTAATAATCACCAGTTTAGCATCCTTTATATTGCACCTGTTCAAGCGTTACATCAAGGGGCTGGAAGGCAGACGGCTCCCTGAGAAGCTGCCCGCTGGGTTGCTGTCTTCCTTTTATTACATTCCTTTGAGAGTCACAGGGGCAGACAATACGTTCACCACATTGCTGGAAATTCACTGAGCCTTAGCTCACTTTTCTGGGAGGGTTTCCCCTCCTCTCCCCCTCTTTTTTTCTTTTATCTATTGTGTTATGAACTTGTTTAAAAGAAAGGGGGGAAAATCTGGCTGGTTGCCTTTGTAACCTGGATGAGATCCTTGTGGTTTAAGGTTGTCTTAGACTACAGGACAAAACGCTAAACATCCGCCAGCCCCTGACGGTCTTGGTTCCAGTTGGCCATGCTCGCAGACACTTGGACTTGAACTGCAAATTTGCCTTTAGGGGATTAAGTTCCAATTTACATAACTAATCCCTGCGGTGAGGAAAGGCGAGGCCAGAGAGGAAAGGGCACGACTGTTCCTTGAGAAAAAACTGGGGAAAAGTTACGGCTGTGAAAACTGAGACACGGGGATACTTCAGTTACATTGTTCATTTGTGTTTTTTTTTATCAGCCTAAAATGTGCTCATACGTACGAAGTGGGCCAAATTGAGGTGATGTATACTGACTCATGGGAACCGCTGTCCTCATGTATCTCAGTCATAACTGCGGTCCGAAGTTACAGGAGTAATTACTAAACTTAGTAGTTTACTGCTATATGCAGAGAATTTTTGATAAGGGAGCTGGCTTTTCCACAGGCTCGTACATCATGGCCAGTGCTGTCAGCCTTATTTCTGGCTGCAGAGTCTTTGTTACAGATGATCTTTCATCGGGGGGAGGTCCTTTGCATTTACTGGAGTAGTATTTAAAAATAGCATAAACTTAGTTATCATCTAAGTCGCTGACAGGGAAATCCTTGAGATAGAATGAATAAAATATTCTTACTGGGGTGTAGGGCCTTATCAGTGCATTCTTTCATTCATACTTCAGCTATTTTGTCTATAAAATACATAAATCTCGCGCTAAAGAAAAGAACAACTAAATAAAAGCAAGAAAATTTATCTTCCTTACGATGACTCCACATGCTCCTAGGAAATGCAAGGACTGATCGGTGCTAGAGAAGTGCTTATGGCCTAGCTTGCACAAAGCGTCGATGCAGGGAAGTGCCGGGGTGTGCATGCTTAATGGCTTGCAGTGATAGATGGCCTCTCTGCGCAGGATCCTGGTCTTTTCCAACAGCTTCTCCTGGGAATGAGACTCCTCCTTGCCTTCGTTCATGGGGAGACTGTCACTTGAGATTATCGTGAGTAAGGACAGTAATTTGTCTGGTTCTGTGTAGGGCTAACGCTTGCCTATTTGTGGACAGGCAAATCTGAGCCCCTGTTTAACGAACCCATTTGTTCTATCAGATTTTCTCTTACTCCTATGGGCAGGTGGAAGGAGGAATTGTGCAGATAAGAGTAGTAATCCTCGCTAGGCAGCCAAATTCCTTGAGTCACTAGCAAGAACCACCACTTTAAAGTATAAATCTCTCGGTTTGAACTGAGGGATCAGTGCAACAGATAGCAGCAGCAAACTCTTATCCTCTGTTAAGAACAGCCACTAGGGAGAACGGGACACAATCGGAGAACTCTCTGAGCCATATCTCTGTTAAAAAGTTGGTTTTCTTCATTTTAGACCAAACTTCTCATCCTTCTCACAAAGATGTGTGCACGCTGAGCTCCTTCGTCTTTTCCTAACTGCTTACTAGCACAGCAAGTGGGCTGCACACATCTTATTGCCAACAAAAATGAGGATGATGGTAACGAGAGTGATGCTGAGTAATCAAACGTGACAGTGAATTACACAGAACTTTACCCAGCTTTATTTTTTACCTCTCCTGCATGTAATGCAGCTAACAGGACAGTTCTGGGCTCGTTTCCTTCGCAGTGGGCTTTTAAAGCACATAAACTTTTTCCTTTGCCCTCCACCAAGACCTAGCAACAAAAGGTCCACATTCAAAGCTCAGCATGGACAAGGTGTCAAAATCTTGGTATTTCTCTGTACTGTAGGTAGGGGAGGTGTGATTGCTGTCTTCGGATGCAGTGAAGCCCCGTTGCAGCCAGCACGGCGGTGTGCTTTTTTCCAAGTATTTGGGGCTCCTTAACTCTCTTTTCCCATTGCTGGACAAGAATTCCCGCTGAGGCCTGCAAAGGCTCCTCACAACCCCCAGCACTGAAGCTGGGAGCTCGATCTGCAGCCTGCAAAAGGCAAAGTCTCTGTTTAACCAGGAGCTTCAACCACCTCCGCAGCGTGCTGCCTGGAGGGAGAGAGTGGGACCTTTGCCCCTGCTGTTCATTAACCACACCTACCAAAAACCCACACTTTTTGTCTCTTTCCTGCCCTGCTCATATCCTAACTAAAAGATATGGTTGAGGTATCTTTCCTCGAGAAACTGCTCTGTTTAGTGCATATATTTATGAAAGAAAAAGGAACAATCCGCTTTCAGAATGGACTATTGAATCAGTGCTTACGTTTAACGAGTTGGCTCATTTTCTGCTTGCTCTATTATGGGCTAAATGCTGCATTTTTAATATATGAGCATACCCAGAAAGATTCAGAGTACAGAAAGCCGAGTGCCAACCACATGCACTCTGAGCTCTGCTTTGTCAGTGACTTTTTGGCCTTGGACAAGTCACTTCCTCCCTTTGTGCCTCATTTTCCCTCTTTGTATGCCCTATTCCCTGCTGCAGAGCCCTTTTGGGTTGTTTGTCTGAAAAGCACTGTATAAGTGCAAGTTATTATTCATTAAACAATGTCATTAAGTACTTTGAAAGGAAACAATGATGTCATTAACAACTTCGAAAGGAAATAGTGCCATTAATGGCTTATAAAGGAAAAAAGTAGCAATTGAAATCTCTTCTGTGCCGGCCTCTTTTTCCTCCAGCAGCTTAAATCAAATGAGATGCTATGTCATATTCATCTTCATGGTTTTGATGCATTTAAAACAGTAAAATTGATTAATATAGTAGGTCATTGGACAGGAAGGCAATAAATTTGCTTTCGGTATTAAATTACTCTTTTATGAGTGGAAATATTTCGAAGAGATTGTTAGAATCCCCCTCTCTCTTCACCCCGAAAGCCGAAACTCCCACGCTTTTGTGGCACACAGGTATTTGTGGCCGTGTTCCAGCCCGCTTATCTTACTGTCCTCTCCCACCGGTGACATGAGGATTCCTGTGGGCCGTGCATTTAAGGTGGGTTAGCTGTTTGTTCACGTCTTCCTGCAGAAAAGAGCACGTGCTGCAGACTGTGCAGATGTGGAACATCTCTAGAACAAGTCCAGTTTAACAAACTCACGGGATAATCATGAAATCACATAAACATTGCTTTGGAAGGAACTTGAAGAGACCAATTAGTCTAACTCCCTACGGGGAGGCAGAACCAAGGACTTATTAGTGTCATATTATTTTTATTATTGCTGTTTACATTAGGCAGTGAAAGTACACAATTAACAGAGGAATAAGTGATGTGGTCTCTGTCCAGAAACCAAGGTTATTTTTTTAGGAGCCTGTAGTTTGGCTTTTACATTTATTCTTAGGGACCTAAATAGATGCCTGGCTTTAAAACCAAAGCTGTCTACATGAAGTCTTACACAAGCTTTGAGCTGCTCCCTTTGCTTAGAGTGCCCCAGCCCCTGTTGATGGGGAGCAGGACTAAGGCTTTTGAGAGCATTTAACTTCTCCGGGAGCACCTTGGCACAGCAGCAGAAGGTCCACTGCTTTCCCGATGCAGGACAAGAGTCTACAGCCTGGGTCCCAGTTTGAAAGGGAGGATTTATAATCACAAACAGATTTTTTTAATGGGAGTTAGGCACCTGTTTCCCTTTGTGCCTTGGGACTTTTTCCTCACATTCCTATGTTTTTAGCGCCTTTAAAAAATCCTTGGCAGTAATTGAAGCTTTGCCTATGCCCACCAGTTGCACACATTTAATTGGTTTACCAACCAGTTTAATTAAACCCTCTGTTTTGACATCCTTGTATTGGTTTAGAGCACTGCATCAGCTTAGCTTACAATCGTACGCTCAGTTCTTGGCTGCGCTGTCGGAAACTGCCTTTAAGACAGGAAGCCTGAGGTGAAAGCCCAAAGGTAGCAGCGCCCGCACAAAGCCAAGCCGTTGTTCCAGGCTGAAGCCGTCTTCCCAGGGCTGAAAATGTCCCGGGCCAGGCAGGCCCCGTGGCCTGGCACGGTATGGGCAGGACGGGGCAGCCTGTGGGTAACAGCTGCCCTGTGCCCCCCGCCACCAAGCCGCCAATGATCCTGGGTGCTGAACCTGCAGGGGGTCAGTCTTACTCCTCCCTTCCTCCCAAGTCACCTATATAGCTGTATTTATATATGTGCGTGTATATAATGACTTCTCAAGCTGTTTTCCGCTACGCAAAAGAACCCCTTATGCAGCTCTGCAGGAAAAGTCAGGCACAGAGCTCTGCTGCTCTGAGGCCGCTCAGTGTGCGGTGCCCTGGGCTGGGGAGGGGGCTCGGCTCTGTTCCAGGTCCCTCCTGCTCCCGGTGAGCCCAGCACAAAAATCCCTGCCAGCAGCACAGCGAGTGGAGGGCGTGAGTGGGGTCTGCAGGGTGGGGCAGTGCAGGGATCCCCAGGGTGGGTGCCGGGGCTGTGGAGCTGCCCGGTGCCTGGAGCAAGCCTGGGGCTGGGAGCCGCTGGGGCTGAAAAAGCCCCGTGAATATTGACAGGAAATGATCGGCGGCTTTTCTGGTTGCGAGCTGCAGAGCTGAGGTTCAGGCAACGACATCCTGTCCCTGCGCAGCGCCGGGGCCGTGGGCGCGCAGCCTGCGGGGGCCAGGCAGGAAGCGGTGGCACGGGGTGGGGAGAGCGGCCCGGGAACCAGGACCAGGTGTTTCTGAGCGTGGGTGTCCCTGTGCTGCTCCTCACCCATCCTCTGAGATGGTGGAGGTGGTGGCTTCCCTGGAGCATGTCTGTCCCTCCTCCATCCCACTGTCCTCCATTCTCCATCCCTCCATCCCTCCATCCTCCATCCTCCATCCTCCATCCTCCATC
>NC_048919.1:5109375-5155691 GCF_011077185.1 Oxyura jamaicensis
CCTCCATCCTCCATCCCTTTATCCCTCCATCCCTCCATCCTCCATCCCTCCATGCTCCATGCCTCCCCCCACATCTGCCCATCACCTCTCCGCTGAAAACCAGAAAAGCTGCAGCGCCATTTGGGCCAGCCCCTGAAAACCCCACAGAGCCACCCGGGACAGAGGCGGTTGGTGCCCGATGTGGGGCCGGGTGGCTGAGGCAGCACTTCACACGTCTGCACAACAGTGAGAAGCTCTGGTTTTTAGTAAGAGCTGCAAGGATGGGAAAGAAAACCAAGCCTTTAGACCTTCGTCACTGGTCTTGGGAGATTTGCATGGACTGTTCTGAGATGCCTGTTTACTATAAATGTCCTAATTATTTGTCAGAGGAAGCAACCGTTTCCTTTACTGGTAAATTTGGTAATTTATCATGGACTGTGCCAGTCTGGGCTGCTGTTAGTGTCATCCTTTTAGTCATGTGTCTATGTAGTGACTGTTACAGATCGGGTCAGATCTTACACACCCTGTTACTCATCAGAAATTCTGAGGCTGTAACATGTTACTTAGTCACTGGTGAGTCACTGCTTGTTCCCTGGAAAATAAAAGCCAGCCAAATTCTGACATCTGACATCTGAGGCTTACCACCAAAACACTGTAAAGTCACCCGCGCTATCTCTGGGTGATGCTCCGCAACGAGAGCTACGGGATCAAAATTAGGCTGCTGTTCGATGAGTAATCAGACTAATTCGTGAGTAATAATTGGAACAAATCTGTTTAGTCCTGATTGAGATCTGTCGATCTCGATGCTCAACTATTCTTCCACTCGATTTGCGAGGATCGTACGGAGCATTTTCTGCAAGTGCCAAACACCTGGGCCCAAATCCGAGGGCAAGGCCACCCGAGGGTGCCCTGGCACGAGGCTGGAGGTGGCTGGCTTTGGGGCTGTGCCGCGGAATCTCACCGGTGCCAACCCTGCTCTAATTCAGCCCGGCTCTAATTCAGCCTGCCGCTCGTTTCCCTCAGCCTGTGTGCCGGATTTACCCCCACCCCCCGCCGGTACCCGCAGTGCCCGGGGGGCGGCAGCGCCCCGGAGCGGCCCCGCACGGACCGGCCGCGCTCCCCCCCCCCACGTCCACGCGGGGCTGCCAGCATCGGGCAGGCCGGGGCCGGGCTCGTGGGAAGGCGGCCGGAGACCTCTGCTGGGCGAGCCTAAAAAGGCCCTTTTTTCCCCCAAACGCGTGCCCTGCGGCCAGCCCGCGGCGGGAAGCCTCCGGGGGGCGCCAGCAGCTCGCGTTTCCCCCGCGGCGGCCAGGGCCGGGGGCTCCGTTCCCCCCCCCCGCCCCGGGGGCGCTATTCCCCCCCCGAGGGCTCCATTCCCCCACGGGGGCTCCGTTCCTCCCTCGGGGCGGCGATGGAGCGGTGGGGCCGGGCGGGCAGAGCCCCCTCGCAGCACGCCCGGGCTGCGGCAGCCGCCCCCCCCCTCCCCGGCCCCGGCCCCACCCCGAGGCTCAGCCCCTCGACCACCGCCGGAGGTGGCCGCTCGGGGGAAGGCGAGGGGCTCGTGGGCTGCTGCTGCCAGCTCGGTGCCTTCCTCTGCCTTCCTCTGCCTCCAAGTGTCCCCAAAACCCGGAGCCATTTGGCAGCTGGAGGTAGAGTGGTGTTAAAAAATAGCCATAAAATGAAATAAGGACAAACAGAACCGGCCCCCCCCCCCCAGCCCCCCGCGTCCCCGGGCAATTTGCAGAACGCAACGGAGAACAGCTCGCAGCCTTTCAATAACTTTTTCCACCAGAAATCCCAGGGTTTGACCCAGCTTGGTAGCAGGTCTAGCAGCTCCTCCCCAGGTCGTGCTGGGCATGGAGGGGGTTGAGGACATTTTTGTAACACCTGATGGGGCTGGGGGTACCTGGGGGTCAGCACACAGCTTTACCCAACACCTCTGTCCACGTCTGTGTGTCCGTGCCAGCACAGACCTGAGCACAGCCGTGTAGCCAGGACATGTGAGAACACATGGCTGGACGTGACTCCATCCTCCCGTGTGCCAGGTTTGTGCCAAACTCTCCATAGCCCCAGATTTGCATCAAAATTCAACTAAATATTTCAACACATGCACCCTGCCTATCCCCCATATCTCCTATTACCTGCTTTACGTGATTAGAAATCGGTAGAGCTTTTATCTCTGGAGGCGTAGGGCTCTGGTGTGCTGATCCCCCGCACCCATCACTTTGCAGCATTTGGGATGTGCACACACACACGTACAGCAGAACAAACATCTCGACCGGGTCGAGCCGAAACCCTGGGGATCTGCCCATACGGCGAGAGATTTTATTATTATTGTTGCTGTTGCCAGAAACCAGCAAACTTTACAATCCAGATGTTTTGAGAGTGTCAGAACAACTTGCTGCTGCTGCTGTTGTTTTTATGGTGAAATCAAAAGCAATCGCAGTGGTTTATAATCCGAGAGCATCCAGCCCCACAAAGAATGCAGGTTGCTCTTTACTTTATACCTATCTAACCCAGATGCTCCGGGTATCTCCCACTGTTGACAGCCGTTTTCTTCAAAGGCTTGTCTTCAGTGATCCATCAATTAGGATAAAAAATGAGCTCTCATTCTCCTGCATTTGTTTTGGGAAGAGGGAAATTATTTAAACAACTGTATCTCCATTAAATGAAGGAGCGAGGGAGGAGAGCAGATCCCCCTGCTTTCTGAAATGGAGCGAAATGCTGTTTCACAAAACATATGCTCCCTGGGCTGCATACCACCTCTCACAAATGATTATTAGCTCACGCACAAAAACGCGTACAGTAACGAGCCAGAGAAGCTGTTTTTCAAGGGTAGGAGGAGATGCCTTTCCCCTTCATTTCCTCATGTAGTGCGTGAAAAGACAAAGGGTGAATATTAATGCTGATGTCCACTCTAACCTTTTTTATTTCATTTGTCCCCGCTGATTACATTTTAAAGGCCTCTCTTCCTCTCATTGTACGGTGACCAGACCTCAGCACAAAACGAGGCTACAGCTTCCCAGTTCAGCAGTACGCAGACACCCGCACACATGGATGCATGGAGAGAGAGAAGGGGAAAGAACTGGGGTGCAGCTGGGTATTTCCACCGATTTTCTGTTTGCGTCCTTAAAGGAGGTTGCGATTTCAAACCTGAGCAAACTCGGTAACTTTCTGAAACCGAACAACACTTACCGAGTATCACCCAGGCAGCGGGGAAACTGCAGGGCGAGTGTCAGCCGTTCCCCTTTTATTGTCGCCAATTAGGCACATGTTGGTGCAAAGAGGGCTCCGGCACTTCCAGCATTTCCCGTACAGAAGATAGCTGCAATCCTCCAGGACATGTTCCTTTAAACAGCCCTTTGCCTTTTTATTTACAATAAACACATTTTTGTTAATGAAACCCTCGCCCACTTGCAATCACGCCTCCCCTCCCCAAGCCCCATAAAGCTCCAACTTTGCATATCTGAGCCCTGTTCTGTTGGGCTGGGTCCTTCGGGGGTCCCAGGGTCACGCTGGGGGCAGCAGGGTCATTGTATAGCCATCATGGGTCAATAAGCAACTGGTCAGGCTCTCAATCCACATCAGGCCTTGAAGAGGACTGGGAAATGGGAGAATCCATTCATAATAATAATAAACTTGTCAATCAATAACAGGCAGGAGAAATACTTTGTAAAAGGTAAAAAAAAGTTTTTCCTTTTAAAGTTTGACAACATGAAACTTTAGACAGTTTAAAAATGCTCCAAGACTATTTGTCTTTCACGGAGGAATCTTAAATCATAATTGCTTTAATATATAACATTTAAAGGCTTAGGAAGAAGTGTTGTAGTTATGAGTCTGCTGTGCAATTTAAATAAGAATTGATAAATGTTTTTTCAAAGAATATAAAATGGTCTTTGAGAGAAAAGGCAATATCTGAGACTATTCTCTGTTTTATAAAAGCATTGAAAGATCGCGGCTTTCTTGCCTTGCATTGCCTCTAATTTCTACCGATACCAGCACATATTGAACAGTGAGGAATAGTTTTGGTTTAAGCTTATCTTAGCAACAAAAATATTTTCCAGCATTCTTTTAATTCTAACCTGAACTAGTGAACACAATCATGCGTTAGTAGTAAATCAGTAGGTTAGACATCATGAGACTTTTCCTGGTTTACCCAGGTTAGATTTAAAGGGAAAAAACAAACACACAAGCAAAGCAAGAATTAAGATTTCTTTGCTTGAAATTTGTTACAGATAAAATGTTCGGGGTTTATTATTTAATAATCTGCATTTTTTAATTAATTATTGTTCCGTGTAAAATGAGTAGGAGCCTGGATTAAACAAGAAGGGCAGAAACAACTAAATCACAATGTAATATGGGAAACATCAAAAGGCGGCGGAAGAATAATGCAAATTCTCTGCTAGCTTTAAGATCGAGGCATGAAATCTTCATTCTACAAACTCACTGTCCCTCTTCCTTAGAAGCCTGCTTGGCTTTTGGTTTTGTTTGTTGTTGCTCTTGCCTTGTTTTGTCTTTGCAAGGCGCACACTCGGCTGTCACAAAAATCATCTTTGAAATCGTCGGGAAAAAAATAGCTTGTGAGAGGCAGCAGGAAAATGGAGGTTGTCCCCCTCCAGCCTCCCGGCGCACCCCCGGCAGCTGCCGAGCTCAGCAGCACCCTCCTGCACGCCTCTCGGCGGGGATTTCTCCAGGAGAAGGAACCCTCTTGGAACTGCTCAGTTGTATTTGCTTAGGAAAACAAACAAACATATTTTTTTTTTTCAAGCAGCAGTGTTTATTACTGTATAATTTCCTTCAGCTGCTCTCGAGAAAATGTGGTTTCTTTGTTAGGGGATGCTGAAAGACAGTTTATTAAGAAAGATAGAAGTAAAGCACAAAGTATGAAAGAGTGCCCTTGGGATGGTGAAAGTAAGGGGAAAGATGGGCGCATTTTTAATTCCCTGAGCTGG
This sequence comes from Oxyura jamaicensis, assembly GCF_011077185.1. NCBI lineage: Eukaryota > Metazoa > Chordata > Aves > Anseriformes > Anatidae > Oxyura > Oxyura jamaicensis. The sequence goes on from NC_048919.1 coordinate 5,114,307, forward strand.
GACCCTCCTCCCACACCAGTAAAACCCTGGAAGTGCAGGGAGAAAACACGGCTCGGCCGATAAAAAGCCACCGACTCGTTCCTTCTCCCCTCCAGCCCTGACTCTGCTGTGGCCCCACATCCTCTGCGGGCATGGGGCGGCTTCCTGGGACCTGCCTGCTTTGCACGTAAATCTGTAGGTTTTACTCCGAGCAATTCTCTAAATGTTTTAAATGTCGTTGGAGTGGCACCACTTGGTCTGACGCATTTTATTTCTCTCCCTAGGCCCCTCCGGTAGTTTAAATCCCCCAGTCTTCATCAGTTTGTACTTTTTTTTTTTTTTTCATGTTTTTTTTTTCCTTCTAAAAACATGCTGTTTAGAGGAAAAGGGAACAACAGCAGCACACAGCCCCAGCCTGCAACAGAGCTAGCTGAGCCTACTTTGAAAATGAGCACACTTTTCTGCCTTTGTATGTTGAAACAAAAGAGAGCGAAGCGGGATTTGCATCTTTATAAATTGTCACTAAATACTGCTTTTGTTTGCACGGGGGTAGTACCTAAAGGAAAAATCCCCGAAGAACCAAACATCTACTAATAATGCCCTGTGCATCATAGCACAAATTCGCTGCAAATTATACGAACCCGTTGCATACAAATACAGAGCACTGCAAAGGTTTATGCTCTGCCGTTCTCTCCAGCCACTGGTTTTCCTGAAGCCTATTATGAACATGAAAATAAATAAATGGCCAAATTCACATATTCCTTTATTACCAGCAGGGTTTATTAAAATACTAGTAAATAATGAGGCAATGGAGCTTGAAGTTTAGATGAAGAACAGAGAAACGTTTTTTGGTGGTTGGGTTCAATATGAATCACAAACTGCCCACGGAGAGGAAACTTTCTAAGGAGAGAAATCCTGGAAAATAACTGTCCCACGCGAACACGGGGGAGTATCTCTGCCCCTGAGCGCATCTGAGAGTGTTTTAGCAGTCCCTGGCTGCTGGCAGCCCGGAGGTGGGTTCTGGAGAGGAGACGCAGTCGCAGAGCCACCGCGGCCCCGAGCGAAGGCGGCGTTTTCACTCGGGCCTGGCTGTCTGTCTGTCCGTCTATCTGTCCTGCAGGCCGGGCCAGGATGGTGGCGTTTGGATCTGCTTCTCCCGCTCCCTCCTGTAGCCTGTAAAATGTTACAGAGACGTTTAAAAAGCCAGTGCACCAAGTGATTTGTAGAAATATTTTCATCCCGGACAGTTTAAGTGCCTGTCAGGAGTAACTGCCTCTGATCAAAATATTACGGGTCTTAGGCAGTGCCTGGTGCTGAGGCTGCTTTCAGCTCCCTGCAGACGTGGTGGGCTGCCTCTGGGTCTTCTAAAACCATTTGAAACCCCAAAAATAAAAAAATATTTTCCTTGCACACACCCTTCGTACCCAAGCCAAAGGGCTTCTCCATGATCCCCCCAGAGGTGTGGAGCGTCCTGCTGGGAGCACGAGGCCCTTCCTGCCCCTCCAGCAGGGAGATGCAGCCTCACCCTGAGGGTTTCAGGATGGGACCAGCCGCGTGGGTGCTTTCTGAGGGGTGCCTGCTCTGCACAGGGGCACGCTCAGGCTGTCCCTTGCTGTAGGGACCTCTGAATGGAGCAATCTTGGCACTGTTTTTGCCACCTGATTTTCTGGAATTTGTTTCCCACCAGACAAAAAAAAAAAAAAAAAAAAAAAAAAAAAAATTCTGTGCAATTGACATAATTAAATGGGACCAATACTAATTTCTAATCACTGTTTCTCTGGAAAATTGGATGTAGCTCGTCACTAAGTGCTGCCTGCTCTGTGACGCTCCCTGTGCTTTCCTCTGCCCTCACCCCAGCACTGTCCCGTCCTGTTTGCACCTGCCTTTCACACACATCTCCCCCCTTGCTTGCTTGATGGGCTCCCCACAAAGGCTGGTGAACTTGGGAAACCCACAAGTGAGCTCTGAGCCGTGTGAGCAGACCCAAATGGGCCATTTGCTGCCACAGCCTGACCTGTGCTGAGAGACCTGATGTACCGGGAGCCCAGCCCCAAAATGCTTCCTCCTTGGGTCAGCCCAAGCCTAGCTGGAGTTTTCTGGATATTTATTTTATTTTATTTTATTTGTTTGTTTTGTTTTGTTTTGTTTTGTTTTCCTGCCCCAGCCTTTGATTCCCACTGGCACCCTTGCACCAGGTCAAACAGCAAGCGAGGTGCTGAGGAAGCCCCAGATACCCTGGCCGAGGGAGGCATCTGCAGCCTCCCCGCTTCCTCCCACCCCAGATCCTCAGCGGTGCTGGGGAGGGAGGTGCAGAGCCTCCACGGAGCCGTGCAGGATGGACCCATCCCAACTGGAGCCCTCAGAGCCAGTGCTGGTGCCCGGTGCCTGGTGCCTGTCGAGAAGGGCCAGGGGGACACATGCACCGGCCTCCTCCTCACCAGCAGCCACCCGCACCCTGTCCACACGTGTGAACTTCGGTGCCAGTCAAAACCTCACCTCGTCCACAGCTAGACCCACTCGGGACATTGCGTGGGGATCTGCCTTCTGAGCAAGCTGGCTCCGCAGCAGTAAGGTAGCCGTGAGGCTTCCCCCTCGTCTCATTTCACTCCGAACTGCCCGCACAGCCCTGCTCTGCTGCCCCTCTGCCGAGGGGAAGGGAAAAAGCTGGGAGGTGGGGGGGTGCTGCTGTGCACCCTGCGCTGCCAGGATCCTGGGAAACGGGGATATCCCAACAACTGGTAACGTGTCCTGCTTCCTGAGGAAACTGCCAGCCAAAGGACAGCTATAAGGCAGAAACCTGCCAGGGCCCATGGGTGACATTACCACAGTGACCCCTGGGTGACTGTCCTCTGCCTCGGGGGGGTTGGCACCCCTGGCCCCGGGAGCAGGAGCTGGGCTGGATGCAAACGTGCACAGTGCCAGGTCCCCAATGGTGCCAGTTCCCAGGATGGGCTCGGGCAGTAGCCGCAGCTTGGTGGCTGTGCTGCAGGGCTGGGGCTGAGCCCCCCCTGCCCACCCCAAGACCTGTGGCCTGTCTTGTGGCCACTTCCACCACAGCGATGCACACACGTACGTGTGTCACACACCTAACAGCTCCAGCTCCTCTACAAAACCCTAAAGCAGCAGCGAAGGTGATAAGGCAAGGGACAATGGGCTCATTATGCGTACAGTAAGTGACCCAGGGCTGGGGCAGCAAGGGACGCTTACGGGGAAACACGGAGCTGTCACGGTGCCACTGACACCCGTGTGCCTCCGAACCATGGCCCTGCTGCGAGCACCCAGCCCACCACCGCGGCTGGGTGGGTTTGCAGGGTCTGCATGCCCCACGTCGAGCTGTCTGTGTCTGTATAGAGACATCAGCACGCGCACACGTGCACATACTCCATACCGAACTTTATTCATAGCCAAAATATTGTCTATCTGGGTTTTTATTGACAGAGATTTAATGGGAAATGACGTATCTATACATTTGCCTGTGCGCGGCTTGTGAGCCCTGTTTCCTCCTGGCTTGCGATCAGGGGTCTCTGTGTCCTCTCTAAAGCCCTACGAGCGGTCAGAAGCAGTTTATTGCACTGCTCAAACTTGTATTTTCTTTACAAGAGCCCCTCATAAACCCTGCGGCTGCATCAGCCGCATCGGACAGGGATATTACATGCCAGCTCCTTCCCTCCACCCCGCACTCCCCTCCTCCAGTCTGGCACGGAGCAATGCTCAGCCTATAGGTAAAATGGCTCTGGCTTTCTGTGGAAACAAAAATACTCAGGATCTCCCTTCTTATTTGCAAAGGGAAACTCTAGTCTGGCTGCGAGCAGGGCTTCTCGTGGTCCCTCGCGGCGAGCTGCGCCGACAGCAGCCCCTCTGCAGCAGCCAGCTGCAGGATCCCCGGACCGGCCACGTTCCGTCCAGCGCGATGCAAACTCCCCCCCCCCCTATCCCCTCTGCCCAAACAAAGAGGAATTTCGTGTTTGTGTTGGACGGCAGACCTTTACTCACAGGAAACTCTCTGCCTGTGGAAAACGAGGGTGAAATGTGCTGGTTTAACGCAGCCAGATCTGGAGAATGTGGCATTTTCTTTTCTCAGCAAGGCCACGAGTTTGCGGGGTGTGCGCGCACATGTGTGCTAGGAAGGGGAAAAATCCTGCCATTGATTTCTTCTGCAGCAGGATCGATACGGCATCGGCTCGCCTGTGCGTGAGGCTTGCCTCTCGTCTATCGGCGAGAAGGTAAATGCAAATCAGGTGATCTCCACTCCCAAATTAAAGGCAATGTTGGAGTTATTTTAATTTTTTTTTACACACATACTCAGGAATGTGCTTCCTCCTCCTCCTCCTATGGGATTGTTTCTAAATCGGGATCATTTGTGGTTGATTGTACATATAGTTTAACAAATTATTATTATCAAATTACTCAGATTTTGCCATTTGAACCACAAAAAAGCAGAGGAAGACTAAAAGCAACTTTTCATGTGGGAGACAGACGAAGCTTAAAAGGGAACAGCATGCGCTGCAGAGCTGCAGCCTCCCTTCCCCCAAAAAGGTTTCCGAGGTAACTGTTTCCCCAAAATTAGCCTCCTGAGCAGAGTTAAAATCACTCGGTCCAGCCTCCGCGGCTGCACGCCCTTCGCTCAAGTAGCTCCAGGTTTATAAAGAAATAGAAGGGACAGGACAATGGAGCTCCGGGCTGGGTGAGGGTGGGTTTTTTTTCCCCCTCCCTTGGAGACAGAAATCTGCAATCCTCCTTTTGGGAAAACGGCGTCTGGTTTGTAAGGCAGGAGCGAGCTACCAAATGCCGAAGAAGTCTTGGGACTTAAAGTTTGAAATAAAGTTAAGCAGTGCACAAAAGCATGCAAATGATTTTTTTATTATTATTCCTCTCTTTTTTCTTTTTCGTTTTCTTTCTTTTTTCTTTCATTTCATTTTTTTTTTTTTTTAAGAGAGAGTTTGGAAGAAAAAGATGAAAAGTGAATAAGGCAAGCGTGTGAGTAAAAAGGAATATGAGTATCTTTGCATTGCTTTTATTTGCACTGTTGCCGATGTTATTGTTGATTCTAAGCTCCAGTCCGTGCTCATTCCAGATCATAAATACAGTAATTGGCAATTAATAAGCATTCCACTCCGGGCTGCACGATGAATTGTTGCAGAGTCAATCGTTTTGAACAACTCGCTCAGAGTAAAACCTTTCACGGTTTATTAAATATATACGTGCACGCACACACACCCATCCCAGAGGAATTCGGGGAGATTTTGGAAAGCGCAGCAACCTCCCCACAGCCGAGCCGAAATGCCCCAGCCCGAACAAAGCAGAGGCGCCGGGCGAGCTGAGCCTGAAACTACCTCGAAAACGCAGCGTTTCTTTTTTTTTTTTTTTTCTTTTTTTTTTTTTTTTTTTTTCCATTTTATTTATTTATTTTTTCTTAAAATCCCGGTGGCTATTGTGTGGGACTGCCCTGGTCGGGGGCCGGGCGGGCGCGGTGCGGGGCTGCGCGGTGCGGTGCGGGGCTAAGGGGCTGCGGGGCTGCAGGACTGCGCGGTGCGGGGCAGCGCTGCGCGGTGCGGGGCTGCGCGGGGCTTGCGCGGGGCTTGCGCTGCGCGGGGGTGTGCGTGTGAAATGTTGGGGGGCCGTGACGTCACGGCGCGCCGCTGCCCAATCAGCGCGCGGGCCGCGGGCCCGGCTCCGCGGGGTGTTCCCAGGATGAAGCGGCCGCGGCGGCGGGGCCGCGGGAGCGGAGCCCGGCCAAGGTGGGAGCGCCACGGAGCCCCGGGGCTCCCCCGCCTCGCCGCGGCCCCGCCGCTGCCGCTTCTGCCGCCCCCCCCCGCGCCGGTAGCTTTGTTTGCTCAAGCATCTCAGGGGCTTCGCGCAGCGGAGGGGGGGCTGCGCTTGTTGCTGCCCCCCACCCAACCCTCCCCCCCCCCGCGCCCCCCGGGGGTTATTTTCGGAGGGGAAGGTGGGGTGCGCGGCCGCGGGGTGGGACCTGGCTGGGGGGAGCCCGGAGGATGCGAGATGTTTGACTTTTTTTTTTTTTTTTTTTTTTTTTTTTTTTTTGCCGGGGAGGGGGAAGACGAGGAGTCGAGCCCCAGCCCGGGAGGAACTGGGTGTTTGGAAGATGTTGCGAGCCATTGACCACAGCGTTTGAAGGGGCGATCGGCTGCTTTGGCTTTTTTTCTTTCCTTTTTTTTTTTTTTTTTTTTCTCTTTTTTTTCCCCTCCCCCCTCCCCCACCTCTCCGGAGGGGTAGGGATGTGTGATCGGGGAGTGGAAACAAATATGTCCTTTTTTTCAAAGCCCCCTTTGAAAGAGACAAAGTAAACGCTCCTTGCAAAATGTTCCTGACCTGCGAAGGGACCTTCGGAATTGTTCCAGCTACCATGGATTACAATGGGGAAGCCAGGCCGGGGGATTTTCATGCCGGCTATCAAGAAATCGAAGGGATAAACTTGGGATACTTACAGATCAACGGCACCCAGATGTTTGCCTTGGCCCAGGTCCTCAGCGACCTGTTTAAGGATATCCCCAGGACCACCATCAGCAAGAAGATGGAAACCTTAAAGATCAAGAGCCGACGCTGCGATCTCAAGGAGCTCCGGACCCTCAAAGCCATCCACTCGGTGCCCACCCGCGCGGTGAAATGCTCGCTCATATCCAAGGCGGACCTGGAGGCTCTCTGCACCTCCTGCAAGAGCCTCAGCCCCAGGAGGAGGAAGAGGAAAAGGAAGAGCAAGCGGAGGGAGCAGCTGCTGCTGCCGGACCCCGGGGAGCTCTTCGCCTGCCCCCGGCCCCAGCTGCTGCCGCCCTGCCGAGCCGGCGCCTGCTGCGCGCCCGCGGCCCCCGGGCGCCCCAAGCTGCCCCCGGCCTTGGCCAAGGCGCGCTCGACGCCGGCGGCGCTGCTGCCGCAGCCGTTCCACCACCGGCCCTTCCCCGGCCTCGAGAGGGCCCCGCGGGGCCGCCGGGGCTGCGGGCTGGCGGAGCGCAGCGGGCTCTTCGGCGGCGTGCTGGGCTCCTATCCCCGCGACCTGGCGCTGCTGCACCCCGCGGCCGCGCACCCCGCCGCGCACCCCGCGGCGCTCGCCGAGCCGGGCCGGCGCAAGCGGGGCCCCTGCTGCGCCAAGGGGCTCTTCCCGGCCGAGAAGGGCCCCGGGGGCGCCAGGAAAGGCCGCTCGTCCGCCTTCCCCGGCTCCAAGCGGCAGGGCACCTCCGCCGGCTACTCCAGCGACTCGGACTCCAGCCTGGACTTCGGCGGGTCCAGCCCTGCCACCTCCAGCGACTCGTCGGAGGAGGAGGAGGAGGAAGAGGAGGAGGAGGAGGAGGAGGAGGAGGAAGGGGACACGTCGTGCAGCAGCGAGGAGGGCAGCTCCTCGGAGTCGGAGAGCAGCTCGCTGTGCAGCGGGGACTCGGTGCAGAGCACCCGGTACAGGCAGGCGGCTCTGCCCCGCTTCCAGCCGCAGCCCCCTCGGGAGCCCCTCGGCGATGAGCGCCCCGCGGAGCCCCCCCCGGGCGCGGGCAAGGCGCTGCGCCCCGACCCCGACCTCCTCTTCCTCTCGCAGCAGCTCTGGGCCAGGACTTTGCGAGCATCAACTTCGGAAAGTTTGAGCCCGGCTCCAACCCTGGGCTCGGGGGCCCAGCCGCAGCCGGAGCTGTACGACAAGCAGGAGGCCTCCCCTTCCTCCTCCTCCTCTTCCTCCTCCTCCTCCTCTTCCTCCTCCTCTTCCTCCTCCTCCTCTCCCCCTCCCTCCCCGAGCAGCACCCCTGGGGGGGACCCACAACAAAAGGAGGGCGGCTTTGGGGACGCAGAGCCCTGCGCCAAAGGGAAGGATTTGCACAAAGATGCCTCGAACAATAGAGCCTCGTTAGGCCCCAGTGACCAAGCAGAGAGGCAGAGCGAAGCTTTAGCCGGCCGAGCGGCTTCCCAAGAGCCGGCCCCGGGCTCGGCCCCGCAGCCCCCGGCCCCGGAGCTGGCGGGGAGCCTCGGCCCGGTGCCCCCCGGGGAGGCGGGGGAGCCCCGGCGGGAGCACTTTGACAGGCTCATCCGGCAGTCCAAGCTGTGGTGTTACGCCAAGGGGTTCAACGTGGACGGGAAAAGTTTGCGCCACGGAGGGAGGACGGAGCCCTGCAAAGCTGCAGAGCTCAAATCCCCCGGCTCCAAAAGAGCAGAGAGCCCCAGCACCTTGTCAAACAAAGCTTTGAAAGGCAATGGCTCGGAAAGGAATGCCAAGCGCAGACGCCTTGCCAGAGGCGCTGAGGCAGAAAGGCAACAGAGCTCCTCTAAAGGGAGGCCACAAAAGACTCAAAGGAGGAATGCCAAAAAGGGAAACACTCATTGCAAACGCCTCGGCAGCGCCGGGCCAACCCCGCCTCGGAATTCCTTCAGCCTCATGGGCAACTTCCCCTGTATTCCCTCCCTGGTCGTGGGGGAAGATGGGGACCTGTGTCCTGCCTCCTCCCTGGGGGTCAAAAACTCCTGGGCCCTCTCCAAAACTCACCCGCTGTGGAGCTGGCACCTGGGGGGCAACGCCATCCCGGTGCCCCCCAGCCTCAAATTCCGGGGCTATAGCTTGGAGGATCTCTAAGGACCGCGGACGGCCCGGAGGAAAGGTTTACACGCAACAGATGCGAGCCGCAGGGCGGGCGGGGGCCGGGGCCGGGCGGGGGGCGCGGGGCCGGGCGGGGGGCTCGGGGCCGCCCCGGGATGCCGAGCCCTGGGGGTTGGGCGGGCCGGGCTCTGCCGGCGAGAGGGGCCCGGGCTGGGTGCGGGGCCATGAGCGGGTGCGGGGGCCGGGCGGGGGCTTCCCTCTCGGGCCGGGGTTGAGGTTTCGGTGCCCCCGTGCGCCGGGGCCGGTTCCGCGATGCTGGAAGGAGAGCTCGGACCGGGGGGCGCCGACCTCTCGCCCCCGGGCTCTCCGCTCTTGTCCCAGCGCCGAGCTTGGGGCGGGGGCGCGGCGCCAGGTGGGGGCGCGGGGGGGGTCCCCCCGGGCCGAGCTCGCCCCGGCCGGCAGCGTCGCCCCTTCCCCGCCCCGGCCGCGCTCCGCTCCCCACCCCCGGAAGCCAAAAACCGCTGAAACGAGGAAAGAATAGAGCCGATTTCTCCCTTTGCCTCCATAAATGCATTGGATTAAAGTAATAATAATCACACGCAGAGAGAAATAATGATGTCATGCAGCATAAACACTCCTTTTCGGCCCGAGTCAATCCCGGCGAAATTGGGAGCAGCTATTCCAAATAACTATATTAATAGCAATGTAATGTTTTCTGTCTACTTAAGAGACAGGAAGAAAACATAAAGTTTAAAAAGACCAAGAAATTCTGTTTGCTAAAAGAAAACAGGAGGCTTTGAGAGGAAGTTATCTGAAACTGCTGCATGTTTATTAAAAAAAAAAAAAAAAAAAAAAAAAAAAAAGTGACTTGTTTGCTGGATAATAACCCTAACTGCGCTAGCCTAAAGGTAGCAGGCCTGTAAAAGCTTTACGGGCACAAGAAATAGGATCCAGGAGCATTAGCAATAGAGTACAGATGGACAATTTGATCTCTCCCGAGCTCCGAAGTGGAATGCGGGGAAGAATGTGGGGGGAATGTTTCTCCTCTCTGCAGAGGAAATCATATCCCAGTTTAACTTTTCTTGCAAACCACTGTCTTTGTAACTGGCTCTTTTGACTATTTCTGATGTGATTTCCACCCCGCTTTGGCATCAAAGCCCGACGGGCCCTCTGAAGCCAGCTCGTTCCGGAGACGTTAGGCAAACCAAAGCTGCTGCGGCTCGGGGGAGCGGGGGTGGGTTTTCCCCCTTCTTTTCAACAGAAAATGTTCGCAGCCCGCGGCCGGGCGGGCGCGGCCGGGATCCCGCAGCGCGTTTCGGCCCGGCCCGGGGCCGCCGTTCCCCCCCCCGCTGCCCCCCTCCCGCTGGGAGCAATCCCCCGGCCCTCCGCAGCGGCCTCCTCGTCCCGCGGAAAAGGAAGGGAGAGGGAAGGGGAAGGGGAATCATGGCTGGATTCAAAGAAAATATTCTCATCTGCCACGGCTGATTTTGATTTTTTTGGTTTAATTCCACCAGCGGGTAAAAAAATGGCATTTTTAAGGTCAAACGTATTTTGTATCTATTAAGCGATGTTTTTCTTGGAGCTGGTGAATTGTTGCTAAAAGCGGTGTTTGTTTGACTTGGGTTTGCAGCGGGTCTTTGGTTAACTGCGGTTTTTGTTGACTTCAGCCCGCCGCCCAGAGCAGCGGCGGGGCCGAAATCGCCGCGTCCCGGGGCCGGGCAGGCTTCGGTCGCAGCCGCGGGGGGGTCCCCGGTGTCTCCGCGAGCCTTTGGGGCGCGCCGGGCCCGAGCCGAGCTGGGCCGAGCCGAGCCGAGCCCGTTGCCCGCCCGCCCGGCCCGCTCTAGCACCGCGTGTGCCGGGAGAAACGAAAGGAACGCGGGGCCGGGGCCGTGCGGGGCCGTGCGGGGCCGTGCCCGCGGGAGGAGCCGCACAAAGGCGGCGCGGGGCCGCGGGTTGCAAAGCCCCGGCCCCAGCTCTCCGCGCTGCCGGCGAGCGCGCAGGAATTACCGAGCGAAAAGCGAAGAGCAAAAAACAATAATAATAATAATAATAATAATAAAACGCCAAAAAAAAAAAAAGAAAAGCAAAAAAATAAATAAAAATAAAAGGCAAAGAACGAAAAGCAAAAAGCAAAATCCGAAAACCAAACGCAAAAAGCGAAAAGCAAAAAGCAAAATGCAGCCGCAACCGGAATCCGCAGCTCCGGCTGCCGCGGGCAGGGGCGCGCAAAGAACTCAGGAATTTCTCTGCGGGATGAAATCACCTCAAGCCGCGCGGGGCAGCGGCAGCAGCCACCACCCCCGCGTGCAGCCCCACGGACATTTCTCTCTGTGGATGTGTGCATTTGTACGCGGGGGCGCGTGGGAGCCCGGCTAGTAACACACGGCCTGTGCGCGCACATGCACTCGCGCTGTGCACGTACACATTTCTCTGCTCGCACATGTAAGTACGAGCATGTGTAGCTGTGTACATCTGTATATAATGCAAGGGGGTTGTAGCAGGGCTGTGAATACAATACAAAGATACCTCAAAACTTTCCACACAAACACACCTTGAATGGCTCCTCAAGCAGCAGAAACATCCAGTTCACAGCAGAAATTAACAATAACAATAATTCCCCCATTTGTTTCTAAATGTTTCAAAGAAATTGAGCGATCCAGAAAAATAATCTTCCCAGCAATCCCCCAGTAAGAGGCTGGAGGGGGGAGTGGCAATGCACGAAAGTAAACTGAAAAAAAAAAAAAAAAAAAAAAAAAAAAAAAAGGAAAACCCAAATTGTTACCTGAAATAGCCTGGTTTGGACTTCAAAAATGAGCAAGCCCGAGCGGTAGTTTGTTGGAAGAAGCAATACCTCTGTACGAAACAATGAGCCAGGAGAAGGGGACGCTTTGAGTGTAAAAAACTAGTTCTGGTTTAGAGCAAAAATTCAACTTGTATTGCCAGGACAGCATAAAGGGTATAAAGGCACCTTTATAGTGACGCTAGTGAGATTGCTTTATTTCCAAACGGGTGCAAGAGAAACAAAACCTGTTTTTTTGTTTTGTTTTGTTTTGTTTTTATTTTCTTTCTTTTTTTTTCTTTTTTTATTTTTTCTTTTTGTTTCATAAAAAATGTTTGTCTAGGTAGGAGAAAACAGAAAGTATCTTCTTGTAAAAAATAAATAAAACTTTTATAAAGGGTGCTGCTTTTAAAAATGCAGCAAGCTTTAGACTCAGGAAAATCTCAGCTTGGATACGGTGTGGTGCTATGTAATCACGGTTTGTAAGGGTTTCTTTTTTTAGGGGCTGGGGCTATCAGGGACCTTTGCTCTTGCTTTGCGTTGCTGGATTAAAAACTCACATCCCTCCATCCCCGTCCAGTGGGTTTAAAAGTGTCACGTCGTGGGTGCTTCTCTGCTGGGCCCCGGCTCCAGGGCAATTTGTTCATGGGGTTGCTGCGAGTGGGGCGTGGAGCCGGTCCCCGTCTGTGGGTCCTCGCTGGCATCGGGCCCCAGGGGGCTGCGAGCCCCCGGCCCGGGCTGGGCACATCCAGCTGCCGCCGCTGCCTTTCCCCGCGCCCCGGCCTGGGACACGTGTTCAAAACGTCCGCCGCGGGGAGGAGAGAGCTGTCGCCTTTTCCAGCCTTGTCTTGGGTTTTCTGTTTAGATTTCCTGTACCTTTATTTATTTGAAGTTGTTGTAAGTATATGACGATGAAAGTGTTAATTCCTGCGTGCAATATGGAATCTAGGCTGAGAAATAAATACGTTTTTTACAGAACCGCCTGCTACTCGGCCCTGTTTTGTGCGTGCACGCATGGGGGTGGGTGGCCGAGGTGTGCCCACGTGTGCGGGAGCTGGGGGTGAGATCTCGCTCTGGGGGGGCTGTGTGCTTGCACACCCGGGGTGCACGTGTGCGCGTGGGCACGTGTGCGTGCCCATGGAGGTTGCGCGCCTTGCGGAGGGCGCGCGTGCCGCTTCCCTATTTATAGCTGTTTAACATCTGGCTGCGTGTGTTTATTTACGCGCCCTGCCGAAGCGCACGCCTCCGCACGCCTGCGTGCACGAACCGGCCTCGCACCCGCGTGGGCTTGGCGCCGTGGGGCTGCGACCGCGGGGCCGCGCGTGGTGGCCTGCGTGTGTCCATCCTCCGTGCGAGCACGTGGGTGGCTGCCCACGCATGTGCTCAGCGCCGCGGCACGGGCCTAGGTGTTCCTCCAGAGGAATTTTGCCCCCACGAAACGTTTTTCCTAAACATCTAATCGGAAATCAATAGAGACTTCCATCCAATTTGTAGGCCAGCCGCGAGGACGCGGGGACCGTCCCCCATCCATGTGTTTCTATTTTGAGGGCCTCAGGAGCTCGTGCCCCTCAAGGAGCACTTCAGATGGATTTTTAATTCTTCAGCAAAGACAAACGGCTGCAGAATGAAAGGGCTCATCAGAGCAGCGGTGGTAGGTTTAGACCCCAACACAAGAAGCAGAACAAGGAGGAGCAGCACAAGGGACTTGTACCTGCGCAGCGGGTCGGGAAGGGCCTCGGGGACGTGACCAGGAGGGCAGAGATGCCGGCCTGGGGAGCAGCGATCCGGCTCTCTCCTGGGCAGAAATCTCCCAGATTATCTTTCCAAACCAAATGAAAAGGAAAGAGAAACGAATGGCACCCCCAGTCAGGACCTCATTAGGTATGATTAATAACTGTGCATTATTCGATTGCCACAAAACCATCTCATGCCCTCGCTTCTGCATGAGGGCAGGTAAAAACCCTCCCTGCCCCTAAAAATCTCGGAAATCCAGACAACACAAGAAAGTGGATATGCAAATCACGCACTCGGCATTTGAAACCCATTTGCAGCCTTTTTTCACCCCCCTTCTGGCATGGAGGAAAGGAGGCGAAGTCAAAATGACTCCCATTTAAAAATGGGACCTTTCCAAAGGCGAAGTCCGGAGCCTCCAGCCCCGGCAGAAAGCGGGAGCAACGCGGGGCAGGACGCAGCTACCCGGGCTGAGAGGGGAGACTGCGGTGGCCTAATCACAGCCAATGACCCCGCTATTATTATTATTATCTTTTAAAGAAGGTAATTTAACAATGGCGTTAATTATCTGCTGGGACCAGCACAGGCATTGCTGGGGAGCGGGCTCTGAGGGGGGCTGAGCCCCCAGATTTGGGGCTCTTCCACGCCCAAAAGCTGCAGGAGAAAACCCACGGGCACAGAGCAAGGTGCTGGGGGGGCACCGGGGGGCCGCGGCATTTATTTAGTTTACTGTCAGGGTGTTAATGATGAATTAGATAGCAGAGGAGGGGCTCGGTAAAGCAGCAAGCTGTGAGAAAAAAAGCAGCGCCCCCCCTCCCCGGGCGGGCTGGGGGCAGGGGGGAGCTGGGGGGGGTGAGGGATTAAGTGTCACCGAAGGCCTTTCATTTACCGTGTTTACATGGAGTCAATAGAAGGGAATGGACAAGGGTTTATTGTGAGTTATGAGGCTCTTTCTAACTCCCATGTTATCAATATCTCCCTCTTAAAAAAAAAAAAAAATATGCAAAAAATGAGTTTGCTTTTTGAAGAAAATACCACCACCACGAAATTCTCTGCAAACCTTTCTGGAAGGTGGGAGCCTCCCACCCAGCCCACAAAGCGCTTCGTGGGATCCTTCAGCTGTTCCATATAAATCTACGGGCTCAATAGGTGGAGTTTATGCTTTTAGCAATTGAAAGAAATTGCCCTAAATGAGGCCATATGGGAAACTGTGCTCATCCTCCCCCCTTCCCCAAAACCGGGGGAGGATTCCTCCTGCCCTTTGTCAGAAAGGGAGCTTCTGGGGCCGGATCCAGCCGCTCGGGGCCGCAGTGCGCTCCCCCAGGTGGGGGGCAAAGAGCGGCCGAGGGGGGCGAGGAGCTCGGGGGCTGTGGCCGGGCTCCCTGGGGGTTTGAGCAGGCTGGGGATTTGTGGGGGGGGTCCCCAGGGCCACCCTCCCTTCAGGGCCAGGCAGTGTGGGCACCCCGCACCCCGACAGCCCCTCGGCATCGTGCCCGGCTCCGCTCCCCACGAGGCTCCGGCTCCTCCACGCGCGGGGCCTCGTGTGCCGGGCTGGTTCCTTCCTTCCCAGCTTTTCCTCCCGTTTGCAGGCTGGGATCACGCAGACTTCTCATCATCTGGAAATACCAGCAACCGCCCGGGCGACTGCTTGTAATTAACCATTCGTTACAGTGGTTAACCCCCCTCCCCAATAACTGAAGGCGTCGTGTAGGAAACTCGGGATCCCGCACGAGAGCAGCGTGCCGTACAAAGGGAGCGACCCGTCGGGATTCGCTCTGAAATCGATCCTCCCCGAGCAGAGTGCGGGGCCCGAGGCGGCGGGGGCCACGTTTTGCTCTGCGGCTGCAACGTGCTGAGGAGCCCCCCTCGGCTTGTGGTGAAGGTCTGAGCCGAGGATTCGTTTCAAACTGTTCCTTAATTTCTCATCAGCGGTGGCTTAGGGAGGGGGTAGGGGGGTCGGGGAAATAACAGAAATGCTGCAGTTAGATTTGTAATTCCATATCCCCAGCTCTGAGTGGTTCGGTATGTTCCTAGCATCTCGCTCACAGGCTTGGTGTCATTTCTCCCCATGCTGCACAAGCAGAAGTGTCGGTAAGGAGGAAGGAAGGCGAGCCCAGCGGCTGCATTTCGGGAGTAGGAAGCTCCGAGGATGCACGTGGGAGCAGCTCGTGTCCCTGGGGGCCGGTGAGAAAATGGGGGGGGCAGGTGGGGGCCAGCAGGCATCACCTGGGTGCAGGGATGTGGGGTGCTGCTGTCCCCAAACCCCACTGAGCGTCCTCCTGCATCCCCCACGGGGGTGCTTTGGAGCAGGGGTGCTTCCCTCCCCTCCACCCTCTGAATAACCCCAATTCTTTACTTGCATATTTGTATTTTTTTCCTGCTAATTCATGTTTTTCCCGATGCTTACCCAGGTGGGGCTCCCTGCCCTGGAAGGTGCCGCAGGGGAGAGGGCTGCATGTGCCTGAACGCCGCCCGCACCCCCAGACCCGCTCGGGGACACCCGTGTCACTGCGGGGTGGCTGGTGGCCATCCTGGGTGCTGTCGGGGGGCTGTGGGGCCAGGGGGTGGGGGAGAGGGCAAAGCAGTGCCCAGCAGCATCCCGGGGGGGGGGGGGGGGGGGGGGGGGGCCGGGGGGGGGCGGCCCCCCGGCTGCCCCGGGCCCCCTCTGCGGGGCCGTAAGGCAGCGGTGGGGTTTGGGGGCCGGCTGCTCGCCCTGGCCGCGGGGGCTCCCCCGGGTGTCAGCTTTCCCCTATCTCTCCCAAAAATCTCGGCGCTGTGAACTCTGTGAACCCTGGGCCGGGACCAGCTGTGCTCCCCCCAGCTGTGGCGGGTCCAGCTGTGCCGCTGGGGGGGGGGGGGTGGCGGGGGAGAAGCCCCTTTCAGTTGGTAATGGGCTGCCCAACGATGCCCCCCCCCCCCAGTCCCGCCTGTGGGGTGCAGGTCGGGACCCTGAATGGGGTGATTTGGGGATATTTCCACAATTTGCAAGATTTTATGTTTGTTTTTTAATCATGCAGTTACAGTGGAGATTCTCTCCTGTTGTATGCTCCAATTTCCTTTATTTTCATTATTAATTCCTACTGCTCCTACAATTATAACGATCATTTCAGCACTTATTCTTTCAGGAACAACGCCGGTACTGAACCTGTGCAAAACGCTTCCGTGGAGGAGAAAAAAAAAAAATCCATTAATAGCAGTTTGTGACAGAAAATCGTTTGGGCTATGCTGTCATCTTACCTCCTAATACCTGAATAATTAATGTCCTACCTTTTTTCCCCCCTCTTCAAATATTAACATGTTTGAATCCTTGTCAAAATTGAACACCCCTCCTTGAAATTAATTGCCAGTGGAGATAAGAAGAGGTACACGGTTTACAAACTAGATTATTATTATATATATATATATTTAATCCAGGCAGAAGGAAAGCTCCCTGGCAGCTGCTGTGTTTGCTGCCTTTCCGACTTTCTGCACGCAGCGGTGGGCGCAGCAGCGCTCGTGTGCGTGCGCGCAGCCTCTGGCATGGAGCACACCCGTGCACGTGCAACGCGCTGCTGTGGGGATCTTTTTGGGGGGGAGCGGACACTGGGATCAGGGGGAGGAGGGGGCAGGTCCTGGGGCAGGCCCCCCCCCGCTGCTTGCTCCAAGCAGGGGGGCCGCGAACCCCCGCTGCTGCCCCGGGGTTGCGGCTGCTGGCTGACCCTGCTGGCGGCTGGGCTCCTTTAGGAGCCTTCTGGAAGATCTGAACGGCGCAGCGAGGGGAGCGGAGGAAAGGCTTTTTTTGGGGGGGGGCTCTTGGGGGAAACCCCTCTGCAGCTGGAGGCCAGCTCTGGCTCCTGCTCCGGTGAGCAGGGGGAGCGCGGGGTCGCCCCATCCGGAGCTGCTGAGCAGGGCAGTGGAGCGGGGCCACCGCCGCTGTCCCCCAGGACCGGTATTTCTATCGTCCCAGGGGTGCGGTGCTGTCTCTCTTGGTTTAAAACAAAACCAGACAGAGTCTTGAGGGTCAAAAGGGAGGTGGGGGAGGGCTTTTCCCTACCTACCCCCAGACAAAGATCCCTTTGAATCTAATCAAGCAGAAAAGAAACCCCTTTCCTGTGTGTTTTTGTACAAGGGGAGAGGGGTTAGGGCTGCCCTGGAAGGTAAAAGGAAAGGAGATCCCATTTTGCCTTTCAACAATGAGATCTTTATAAAGGTTCTCAAAAACCCCTGGCCGTGGAAGGGGAAGGACGCTGCGGCGTTTTCCCAGTGGCCAAGGGGAAGGTGGGGGCCGCAGGAGGGGGGCAGGCAGCGGAGGGCTCTGGGGTGCTCGCAGGGACACGTTTCGTGCTGCGTTTTCCACGGGAAGGGGACATTTCCTGCCCCGGTGCAGGTCCAGGTGCAGCTCTGGACCGTTCCCGCGGAGGGTCCGATCCTGTCTCCGTTCGGATCAGCTGGAGAGCTTTGCCAAGGCCCTCGTTCCTGCTTTCTGCCTGCTGAAGCCCAGCCGAGGGGCCCGAAGGCCCTGCTCCTGCTGGAGGAACGTCCCTGCGGCGTAACGCCCTGGCTGGAGGGACGGCCATCGGTCCTGGCGTGGCAGCGGTGCTGGGATCGCACCTCTGCTTCGCGGAGATTTTCTGCGTGACCTTGGGCAGTGCTGGCAGGGCTCGGTGGGGATAAGCTGCAGGCGAGGCGGGGAGGTGCTGTGACGGGGGCTGTGGAAGCACCCCCGCAAACCCCAGCACCTGGTGCTGTGCACCCAGTACACCAGCCCCGGCTTTCGGGTCCAGTGCCGGTGACCCCGGAGCTGCAGGATGGGGCCCAGCTGGTTGTGGCCCCCCACGGGATGAGACCACGCAGCTACCCCCTCCCCAGGCCCTCTGTCCCTGTGCTGAGCCCAGCAGGGCCCTGACCCCGCTGCAAAAAGCCCCCGTTGGTGGCGGGGTGGGCACCTTCCCCACGGGTCTCTGTAGCTGTGTCAGCAGTCCCGGCCCCTGCCTCCCTCCACCAGCTCTGCTCTGCACGGCGGACAGCCTCAGATGCTGCTTTTTACATCCTTTTAACTAATACCACATGACAGTGATTTAAGCTAATCAGCACAACCTCCCGTGTCAATGCAGGAATACTCATAACCTCCGTGTTTACATTAAGTACAGCAGTGTTTCAGCTATAAAAGCACTTTCAAACTGACATTAACTGCAGTGTAACGATGTTAGATTGACTGGAGTTGGGTCAAATGCCTACCAAAAGGCTGCTAGGAAGAAGCTGCTGTTGTATTTACTGCCAAAGCATTAGTGCGGCGTTGTCCTCACGAGGCTGGCCCTCCCCGGGGCCCACGTAAGCTGTTTTGCCTTTATGTGCCAACGCTTTGTGTCGCTCTCCCTCACCGATTCCCGCGGTGCTTTGCTGGGACGGTGCCCTGGGTGCAGAGCATCTCGTCTGGGGGGGGTCACAGCACACCCCTGCCTTGCAGCACCCGTTGGTTTTGGTTGCACGCCTGGTCACCCACGCAGTGACAGCGGTGGTTTGCAGGATCGCCGCCGCACAGCCCTGGGCCTCCTTGCCCACGCTTCACTGCCCCGCAGCCAGGTTGTGTGCAGGGGGGACAAAGGGGGGACACGGCGGCCCCAGGCACGGCCTGAACTGAGCACCCTGGGGTGTCCCTGGGTGCCACCCCGCGTCCCTCAGCCTCTCCGAAGCACAGCCCTGACCTCCGGGTGCTGTTGGGTGGCCTGGGAAAGGGGAGATGCTTTTTCTGGTTAATCCCAGATGTTCCTGGGATGCAGATGGTGTCAGGGCACATCCTGCTCCCCTTTTACCAGGCTCCAAGCACCTGAATTTATGAAGCATTTCATAACCCTCGCTCACCCCGTGCACATCCTCCCTGCCGATGTCCCACGCGGGCAGAGCCAGCACCTCTCGTTCTGCCCTGCACCGGGAGCAGGGTTGCTGGGGCTGGTTCTGCATCATCCCCTCGCGGGCTCCGCGACCTTTCCAGGTCCCCAGACCACTGGCAAGGGCAGGGCTCCTGATGCCACCTCTGCCCTGGTGGGGGGACCCCCAAACCCACGCAGCCCTCTTGCTCCAGCACTTTTCCTCCCCTGCATTTGCCGCTTCCCAGGGGTGGCTGGCGCCCCGCTCCCTCCCCACTCAGGTCAGCACTGGAGTGTTTAAAAATAAAAAGCGTTTTTAAATAAACAATAAACGCATTTAATAAACCATAACAACTTTTAAATGAAAAGGCTATAAAAAACAAATAAACAAGCTCTCATTTCCTGGAGCCCCCGCCCTGCGGTCACATCCCCACGTGTTTTCTGGCCACCAGGAGGGCAGAGCGGTGCTGCTGGGCCCCGAGCTCCCTTCCCAGCCCCACCACGAGCCTCTTGCACCCGGGGGCTTTGGCTGGGGGCTCACACATATGTACGCACAGGTTTATCTGCATCTATATCCTCCAGCTCTGCCTAACCCATCTGCCCGCGCAGCAGCAGCTTTTTATTTGACCCCAACGTATTCTTTTCCATAGGTTTTAGGGCCAGGAGGGACCGCGGCTGTCATTTCCCTGCCGGCCCTCGCTGAGCATCCAGCACCGACCTCCTCGCGGCGGTCCCCGGGCCCACGAGGAACCTGGCGGGGGCCGGGCTGAACCCTCGGGGCCGGGGCCGGTGCTGGCGAGCCCTGCCCACACGGTGGCAATATCTGCCCGGGCTGCGCCTGGATCCGGGGCTCCGCTCGCACAGGTGTGGGCTTTGCTGCCCAGAAGTGCGCGATGGTGTTTTTATTTTATTTTATTTTATTTTATTTTATTTTATTTTATTTTATTTTATTTTATTTTATTTTATTTTATTTTAATTTAATTTAATTTAATTTATTTTAATTTATTTTAATTTTAATTTTATTTTATTTCATTTTATTTCATTTTATATTTTATTTATTTTATTTTATTTTGTTTTGTTTTGTTTTGTTTTGTTTTATATTTTATTTATTTATTCATTTATTTTATTTTGTTTTGTTTTGTTTTGTTTTATTTTATTTTATTTTATTTTATTTTATTTTATTTTATTTTATTTTATTTTATTTTATTTTATTTTATTTTGTGTGGTTTGTTTTGCGTTGGTTCATTTGGTTTTCCTCTTGTCTTTCTCCGCGGCGCTGTGCCTGAGAGCTGCCAGGCGCTGGGCAGGGAGGTGCGAGGGGCTGGGAGCTGGGAGCCCCCTTTGCCCTGGGCAAGTGGCTGCTGGTGACGGGCCTGGGGGGCTGCTACAGGTCTGGGGGGGCTGCAGGGGCTCCCCCCTCCTAGGCAGGGCTGCCCTGGGGGCAGAGGCAGCTTTGCCATGAGAACGGAGGCTTCCACTCATGTTCCCATCTTGGGTAGGGTAAAAACTCAACTTTTATTCTCCAGAGCTGAGGGAAAGTTTACAGAGCTACCCGGCTGCTGCAGCATCTCTGGTGCTAGCACTTCAAAATATTGACTGGATGTTCTGATGTCCTTTCCCTATAATTTAAATTGTGAAATAAGATGTACTCTAGTTTAAAGGAAGTCAGAGTCCACCCTGTTTTTCTTCAGTCCTTTTCCTTTAACTGGAAAACTTATCCAGACCAATTATTTCAGGCAAATGAATTCATTCTCAACGAGTTGGAATTTTCTGTGAAAAATGTTTAATCAAAACATTCCCAAACAGCCCTACTGTTAGCAACCAACAGATGTGTTCCCGCTCATTAGCCTGAACGCTTGCAGTGAGCCGAGCAGCAGCCTCGGGCCGAGCTCCCTTCCCTGCTCCTCGTGGCCGTGGCTCGGTGCGCGGGGATTTGGGCAGGTCCTGATCCTGTGGAGGATCCCTTGGAAGGGGAGCTGTGAGGGGTGCCTGTAGGGTGGGCTGTGCGTGGTACAGGCAAAGGGGTGCTCTGTGCAGTCACCGCTGCAGTCTGAGCTCATTCTGCGCTGGCTCGGTGTCCCCCGGCCCCTTCCCCGCATGGATTCTGGCTGTGTTGGGGGGAGGAAGGGGTTTGGTGCAGGGGGGCTCAGGGCTGCACCCCTGGGTTCATTCGTTGCACGCAGGGTATCGGTGCTGGGCCCACCGCCTTGTGCCCTGCCCTGCCGGGTGGGAGCCGGGTCCCTGGGGGTGGTCGCTTGTATTTGTGGGTGCTGGGGGCGAGCACCCCGACTGCACCGCCAGAGACAGGTCTGCCCTGCACGGGTGGGTGCGGGGGGTTCAAGGAGGGTGGTGGGACTGAGCTGACCTGGGGGGCCAGTGAGGGAAGGGCTGGGACCTCCCACCCATCACCTCCAAGCGATGAGACCACCCCATGGTTCATGGCCACAGCCTGGGACCCCCACTGTGCCCAGCAAAGCTGCTGTCAGGGATCTGAGCTGGGGGCGAGGGGGTCCGGGCCCCCTTCCCCTCTGCAGCCCCTCCAGATCAGCTGATATTCTCCCTTCTCTTCCCCATGGGGCTCCTGAGACAAAGGCCATATCAACCGCTTTTATTTCAAAACACGAAATAAAATTAACTGGGGGGAAGCGGGGGGAGCGCACTCTTCTAAAGAGCACCAAATTGTGTTGCCATGGGAACGGGAGGAGAAGCCCAGTAGCTGATGCTCTCCTGGGGCTTGGGGGCCGGCTGTACCAGCTGAGATGTTTTCTCATCTATCAGTCTTTCTTCTTCTTCTTCTTTTTTTTTTATTTTTTATTTTTTTATTTTTCCTGTGTTCCCCCCAGCCACCACCCTTTTGATATTTTCCCAGTGACTGAGCACCAGCCAGCAGCCAGCTCCGGGACCGTGCCCTCTGCTCACCCACAGAGCTGCAGGCAGGGAGGTGCCGCACGCGCTGCCCTCTGCCAGTGCCCATCTCCTCCCTTCCCGGGGGTCTTGGGGGCTGCTTGGTCTCCAGAGGTGAACCTGAGGAACACGGGAGCTTGGGGAAGCATCTCCCACCCCGCTTCTCCTGGTTCTGCCTCCTTGCACTAGCTCCCCTCTCTAGCCCTGTTGCAGCTTTTGAGATCAAAATGTGCTTAAAATAAATACCCGAAGCCCTTCTCTACTTGGAGCTCCGGGCTTTCTGCAGACTTGGGTGTGTGTTGCACATGTTTAACCAGGGGAGCTACTGCTCTGCTGGAGCTCCCCTCTTTTTTGGCCAGGCTGGGTCCCTGTAGGTGTAACCGCAGGACTGTGATGGCACTTGGCTGTCTGCGAGCACACGCATGTCTAGTGTCTTTGGCAAACCCTACTTTCAGCACATTCGGGTAGCTCAGAATCCTCTGAGATGCAGCCTTTCTGCTCTTGGCTTCCATTTTCTTATTTGTGAAGGGCTTGGAGGCTCTGTGAGCCTGCTGCTCCCAGCAGCTCGCTGCCCCCGTGCTGGGGTCTCTGGTTTTGGGAGGTGCCGGCAGTGTTGGGCGCCTTGCTGGGTGTGAGGGCAGCAGTGCTCTCATCGGGCGTTGTGGTTTTCTCTGATTTCCCGAGCCTTGTCATCCTTAACCGGGGGCTGGTGTGAAGGGGAACTGCTGATGCTGTTGTGTGGGGAGTCCCTGAGGTCTCCTTGTGCCGCTGCCTGGTGTGTGCTTGGCCTTGCTGAGACCCCAGAGCTGGGTCGGAAAGACTCTGGGGCAAGGACAAAGCCACCGCTGGACGTGTGGCTGGTGGCAGGGTTAAAGACGCAGGTGTTGCTGCCTTGCTGCAGCAGGGCCCTGCATTGCCACCGGCTGATCTGCACAGGGATGCACCACGCGTCCTGGGCTTGTGAAATTCACACCCTTAGAAGCACTTGGGTCAAAGCAGGAGGAGTCGACTTCAAGCTCTTGACTTCATGGAAGCACTGACTGAAATCCCTGCAAGGCCAACTCACCCGCTGGTCGCTCCCAAATCAAACTGCTTCAGCCCGTGTTGGAACTTTTAAAGGTTTGTGGCTGCGGAGCTGCTGCTCCCTGGGGTACCCCCGTGCCCCCCCTGTGCTGCTGCCACCTGCCCCGGGCAGCTGCACCGAGCTGAGGCTGGAAGGAGTTGGTGAAGTATTTAGGGGAGGGGAAAAGTGCTCTGGAAAGTAATATTTAATTAGCCCCGAGAGGACGATTAATTGGCAGTCCTAATTTGAAGTCTTGCCAGGGTCTGTTGTATTCCTACCCGCTTAGCATAAAGTGGGTCTAGAAGCTAATTTGTAGGTCACACTGATTTGGTTGCCTTTGTAGGGCTGCTGAGGGGAGGGGGCTGTGGGCTGGGAGGCAGGTACCATATGCCACCTACCCCATGAGTTTCCCTTCCCTCTGAAAACAGTGACAGCGCCAGCACCCTGCTCCTCCTCCGTGAAATGCCCCGAGGTTCCTGGGTGCGTGTGGGCTGTGCTCAGCACGTTCCCTTCCTCCAGGCCTGCTGGAGTGCTCGGCCCGGCTGGATGTCCTGTGTCTTCCCGGTCGTGGCCTAGGCTCTAACCGAGGAGAAAAGCTGGAGCTGGCAGGCTGTGGGCTCCTCTATCTTCCCAAAGCCGTGCCATGCTCGTCTGAGGCCATGCTACCACCCATACGGGTGAGACCCATCAATGTCCTGGGTAGGTTTGTTCATTTTTTTTTTTTTGCCCTGGACCCCTAGATCTCACCCGGTCTGGGGCATCAGCAGCTCTTTGTGGAGGCTGGAGTCTCATGGACAAAGCACAGACAGGGACACACAGGAGTCCTGTGCTCGGTGCTGGTTTTTGTCACCCAGGTCAGTCCCAGCAGGGGGCTGCTGTCAGCCTGCGATGAGGGAGGCTGTAAATGGTCTCGTGCCAGCTCTCCCAGGGACTGGGACCGCAGGTAAGCTGCAAGCCCCCTGCCCTCCCCAGCTCCTTGGGCAGCCCCCAGGGCCCAGACCCATGAGCGAGGCTCCCAGAAAGCCGTGCCCAACCTCTCCCATGTCTGGCTCTGTCTGCAGAGACCGCTGCAGATTTATTGCATGACGGCATCGGGGCGGCACGGAGACAGCGCGGTCCCGCCGCCGGCCGGGCGAGAGGGGCCGGCTGCAGCCCCGCTGTCTGCGAGTGGCCGTAAACCACTCTGAAACCCCAAAACAAACGGCGGACCTGCACCCCGTGCCAAGCATCCCCTGCTGCCCTGCCCGGAGCCCCCTGTGAGTACCAGCGGCTGATGAGCGGCTCAGGGGGGACTGGAGGTTACGGGGTTAGCTCGGTTTGTGCTGAACGGCTGGTGTGAGGAAAGCTCATCCTTGGAAAAGGAAGGGAAATCCTGACGCTGTCAGCATCATCTGGTGCTCTGAACTGCACGTCGGTCCGGTTTGTTTCCAGGGGGCTTCTTCTCACATGTGGGTGCCTGTCCCCATGCAGACACAGCTCACCTACGGCTCTTAGATGGTCCTGCTATGCTGTGGCAGGGCTTGGAAACGGTGTCACTGAAGCCAGTGAGAGCTACATGAGTCCCAAAGGTGCTAATGATGATGTAAAAATAATAATAAAAAAATCTTGCCTTAGTGTTTTTCCCCTCCCAAAATTCCTTGCTAACCCAACAGTCCTTCCCTCCAGGAGCTTGCTTTCGCCATGGGTTTCTCCTCCCAGACGCCTTCGCAGGGAGCTGCTGCCCCACCTCGAGGGGGGACTGGTCCCCCATTGAGCCCATCAATCCTGCTCCTCTGCGCCTGGGTTCGTGGGTCTTCACCTCTGCACATCGCTCTCCTTAGCTTTGCTAATGACAGCACTTTTCTGGTGATAGATGTGCTTGTTTTCTTAGGGAGATGGCTCTTCCTTAAAGGCATACAGCCTTTGGTGGCACAGCTAACATGGAACCGCAGGAAGGGAGAGCTGGAGGGGACTTTAAAAGCTAATTTAATTTATCCCTTGCCCCAAGGCAGGATCAAGTATTCCTATGTAATTTCTGACAGATATTTGTCTGCCTTGTTCTTAAAAGCCTCCAGTGATGGAGATCCCACTGCGTCTCTGGGCTGTCTATTGCAGGGCTCTAATAGTCCTTATTATTAGAAAGTTTCTCTTACCATCCAGACAAAATCTCCCTTGCTGCAGCTTAAGCCCATTATTTCTTGTCCTTTCCGCAGCAGACATGAAGAACAGATTATTCGTTCCCTCTGCTGTTGCCCTTTCTGTGTTTGAAGACTTTCATTACGTCTTCCCTTGGTCTCCTCGCGGTCAGACCGAAGGCTCCCTGTACCAGCAGCCGATGCTGCAGGACGGGCTCGGCTCCGGCAGCGGGGACGGGCGAAGCAGCACCAGCTGGGATGAGCTTTTCATGGTGCTGGCCCCTGTTTGGGTGTCCCATGGGGGACCCGGGAGGCTTGGCGAGGCGGTGGTGCCTTCGTGCAGTACCAGCGGGGAGTGCTCGCTGCAGGGCTGCTGGTCGCGGGGCTGGGCTCTGCTGCCAAATGTGCCGGTGTCCTTGTGGGACCATGCCGGGTGCTCTTTGAGGTGGTTCTGGGCAGAGGACGACGGGGTGAGGAGAGCAGAGGACGACCGGGTGACTCTGCAGGTCACTGGCTGCCACCCCCCTCATCCCTCGCAGCCCCTGGGACCTGCCAGCCCAGGCGAGCCTTTCCTCAGCACTTGGCTAAGCCTGAGGTCAGCTTCTGAGAGCAGGAGAAAAATTTCCTGCTTTGTTCTCTGCCTGCTTTGCCCAGGATTTCTCCATTCCCAGCAGCTGTCCCCAGCCCACCCATCCGGCTTCCTCCTGGCCCATCTGAGCTCCTCTCCGCTCGCTTCGCCTGCCCCCTCTCTGCCCCTCGCATCTCTCCTGCTTGTGGCTGCCCGGAGACGCCCGGCTCCTGCCCTCGGTCCGGGTGCTGGTGCCTGGCTCTGCCCTTCGTTAGGCTGCCGCTCCCATTTGCATGTTTAATATTTAATCGCAAACCCGTCTGACAGATCTCTTCCCTTCCCGTCAGCAGTCGGTAGTGTAATGATTGTTTTGTTTCTGACTGTCAGCTTTGCAGGAGTGCAGTTTGCTGATAATTTGGGAGAAGAAATTTGGAGTTTTTCCACACCCACCCCTCTATTCTTCTAGGCCTCTTAAGTATATGTATAAAGTGTGTATTTTTCAGTCATGGTAATTATTGATATTTAAGGGGGTTGGCATCCCCGCCCCTTCTCCCTGCACCCCTGTGGTGATGAGCTTGGTTCACTGGGATTTGGGATCTTTATACCCCGCATTTCATGTGTTTTTTATCAAAGCATCAGGTGGAGGGCTGAGAACGTTTGGTTCTCTTGCAGCTTCCACCATTAATAGGAAAAAACTGCTTAAAGTGCCATGGTTTAGGGGGTGCCAAGCATCCTCGCCCCAGCAGAGAGGAGTGGCAGCCCCTGCAGACGCGCCGCACGGCTCCCTGGCTCCGAGTGCAGGTGGGGAAGGTCCCGCTTTCCATCCCTCTGACCGTAACAGCAGCTCCTACCAGCTCTTCTTTGGCTTGTGTGATCCACCACAGTTTTGTGGTCCAGCATTATGGTTCACCAAGATTTTCATTAGGGAAATCAATGAGCCATATCATCCTGGTGCTGTCTTGGTCATTGGAAAAACATAAATAACGCTGCGGCCCGTTGTGTCTCCAGGGCAACGGGAGCAGCCATCAAACAGGTCAGTTTCTGTGCAGAATATCCGAAATCGGCCATTCCAGTGGGTTCTGGGCTCCACAAACGCCCTCCCTCCAGCCCCCTGCAGCCTTCCTTGCCTGGTTGCTAGCACCAGCTCGGCGCAGGGGCTGGGGACGGCGCTGATCCAGGCTCCCCCGTGCCCTGTGAGCATGTTCATGGCTTCAGGCTTCGCCCGCTGAAGGTTTAGGGGGTCATTTCCACCGCGTTTGGCTGCCGTGTGTAGTGAATGTTTTTTTTTCCTACCATCGAGCCTGGCAATGCACCTGGTGTGCTCCTTGGCTGTAATGATTTCTGTGACCACCTCTGGACCTGGACTCACTTGCCAGCGGCTCTGCACCCAGCTGGGTTCGGTGGGGGACCATGAGCCATGGGTGAGGGTCCCAGCCCCGACCCCCTCCTGCCCGCAGGCACTGTCACGGGCCTCCTTGCCCGGCCCCGCTCCTCCCCTCCTGCCGGGCTTTCTTTTTTTCAGGATTCACACAAATTGCTTTTCTGTTGCAAAATTGCCAGCAATTCCACTCAGCGTGAACTCGGCAGCGAGGCATCTCGGGATTCCTCCCCTGCCTCCTCCCTCCGCTCCTGCCGGCTCCAGCTGCCCGCGCTCCCCCGGGAGCTGCTCCCGTCCCACTTCCCCCCGATCCCAGTGCTGGTGCAAGGGAAGGCACCTGCGTGTGGAGCACGGATGGCTCCAGCTCCTTCCCTTGGCTGAAGCCATCCATCACCCTGGGGTGCTGGGAGAGGGAGAGACCCCCGGGCACGCCGTCCCTGTAGGTGCAGGTGGGGCCCTTGCCCACCCATCCTGCCCCAAACCTGCCCACAGGTGGGCAAAGGGGTGCGCAGGGACAGGCCTTCCCTGCTGCTTCCTCCATGCCTGGGGTGAGCCCCCCTGTGCTGGTGTTGGTGGGCTCTGACTTCAGGCCCGTCCACCCCAGGAATGCGATTTGTTCACTGCATCTTTTGTGCCCAAGTGGCATGGAGCGGGCTGAGCGGTGAGATAGTTTTTAAGCAGGATGAATTCAGGGTGGGAGAATGTAAGCGTGTTTTCTCTTTATGCCCTTGCTTTTCCCCTGCTTGACTCTGAGCTCCCTGGGGAGAACGGGCCGGGTTCTGGTCTCCCAGGGTGTTCTCCACTGCATGAAGCTGGACAAAACCCTCGCAGCTGTGAGGTTCTGTTGGGTCCTGGCTTCTCCCCTCCCTGCCCTGAGCTGTGCACAGCACCAGGATGCCCTCGTGCCCCTCAGCCCTCGTTCCCTGCTGCTCCCAGGCAGACCCCGCTGCCGACCACCAGAGCACCCAGACCATGCGGAGCGGCCGTGCCTCAGGACGAGGCTATCCCGTTTTCCCATTTACCCTGCAAATCGGTGCCCATCTTCCCGCAGAATGCTAAAAAAGCCCCGCGGAGCACAACAGCTTGTGGTAGCCTCCCCGCCACCCACTTTCCCTCAGAGGCAGGCATATATGAATTGCCCAAAAATAGAGATGAAGAGTCCCGGAGGAAGCATATGGCAGATGGGACTAGATCCCTGGCTATCGGGTTTTCCGTCAGCGCTTTAGCTGCGTGATCATCTTGTCCTAGCTGCAGAGCATCGCGCTCCCCATGCCGAGGGGATCGGCCCTGGCTGTTGGGTTAATGCCTGGGAGGCATCCCACGACGCCTGCTTTGTAGGACTGAGGATTTAGCAATCTGGAAGGTAGATCAGGGAGGTTTCCCCAACATTTTAAAGCTGTGATGCCTTTTGAAGTCTCCTGAAAGCAGCGGCCACATGAGGAGCAGGTGAAATTAGCTGGAGGAAACCAGGAGAGAAGAAATGTGTTGCTGCACTGGAGCCTCCCCGGATTTCAAACAGCGCTTTGATAAATTCCTGTCCTGCGGTAAAGATCTAGCACAGCGTGTGCTGCAGCAGCCCGGGTGACTTCTCCTGCTGCTGATGGGCCCTGGGACGTGGGGTTTGGGGATGGCCCCCGTGGGGCAGGAGCACGGTGCTGTGGTGCCCCCATCTCCTCTTCCCATTTCTTTCTTCTCTTTTCCTTGCTCCTCTGCTGCTGAAGGCAGGGGGCTAAGGGGTGGGAACTGCCTTTGCTGGCTGCCTTCTGCCAGCCCCTGCTGCTGGAAGTCAAAGTAAAGTTTCCTCTGCAGGTCTGCCCCACGTGTCCGGCTGGTCAAGCACAGCCTGTGTGTGTCCTCCAGGCAACCCAGAGCCGCGTGCTGCAGCCGACTGCAGCCTCCTGACAGACCCCTCTTGGGGTCCCGGTCACTTCTGCAGCCCCTGTGCCGCACACAACAGTGATAAAATGCAAAGCTCTGGCACTGCCCTGGGCTTTCACTGAGGGACCTGGTGCCTGCTGATAGCACCTCGCAGCCCCAGGCAGCGAGCAGCGCAGAGGGAAGGCAGCACCTCCGGAACCACGGCAGCTGCTGCCTGCAGCCTCTCCCCGCGTTATCGGCCTCCTGCAAGCACCGGGGGGGGTTCAGCCTGGGCAGACCCGAGGAGGGGGCTCTGGTGCTGGACCTGCGCATGCAGCCGTGAGCAGGTAGGAGCAGCGTGAGCTGGCTGTGGCAGATGTTCTTGCCAGATACAGGAAAGCACAGGCTGCCTCCATCCTTGGCTCTGCTACTGCAGGAAACAAACTTTCACTTAAGCAGTGACTGCATCCAGGATTTAATTAGCTCCGGCTGGCAAGCCCAGCCCTGATAAGATCAGACTGAAGGGAGATGTGATTGGCATTTCTATCCTAAACAGCACCACGCTGGGAAGGCCTTTGTGGCTTAGATGTACGTAGGGAGCCAGCAGGGTCAGGAGCATGCGAGTGCCTGTCCTCCCGCCCCGCTGGCATTCCCACACTTATCTGGGGCGGTTTTTAAGCCTTTTTTTTTTTTTCTTTCTTTCTTTCTTTCTTTCTTTTTTCTTTCTTTCTTTTTTTTTTTTTTTTTTCCCAGCTCTGGCCCTTTGCAGCTGATGCTCCCCAGTGCTGAGCTGTGGCAGCAGGGAGGAGCGTGCCCTGCTCTCTGTGCAGCCTGCGCCTCCTGGGCTTGGGCCAAGCCCCAGCCTTGGTGCTGGTGCTGAGCTCGCCGCCCCCCTGCACTGTGCCTGGCTCCTGTTCTGCCTCCCCTGCCGTGGGGCTGAGCAGCACCTTCACAGCCCCTCAGGTACCTGCGGCCAGGCAGGCTCCGGGCTCTGCTCCGAGCCTGTTTGCCCATTCCCAGGGACTGCAGGGACTGCTCCTGTCCCTGCCGGGGTATGGATGTGGCCTTTCCAGCTGCTGGCCTGGGGACCAGCCCGGCTCTGATCTAAAGGCAGCCCCTGCTGCTGCATTTCCAGACAGCAAGGGAGGAAAAGGTGTGTTGGAGCTGCTTTCCTCAGGGCTCATCAGCTCCCTGCAAATCCCTCTTAGAGAAGCATTCCTGCATCCAGTTGGCTTTCCCTGCCCGTCCTCTTACAAATTGGAGGGAGTTCGTTTTGAGCTGAAGGAGGGAGACCAGGGCAAGGAAGCTGGGAAGAGTGGTGGGGAGGTATTTTTATGCTGTAAAACAAAGAGAGAATGTGCCATAGGCACAGGAAAATGCTGCCACCCTTGTAGGGAAGAGGAACGATACAGTCATCTAGCTTCAGCTTTTCAGGAAAATATCTTTTTTTTTTTTTTTTTCTTTTTTCTTTTTTCTTTTTTCTCCTGTCCTTGTGCATTTTTTGACTTTTCAAAAGTTTTCCTCATTTGTACTGGGATGAACCCAAGTTTTCTGGGAATCTTTGCCAAGAACCTTCTTTTGTATGGCAGGAGAGATAATCAACAGCGCTTGAATTGCCAAGTCCAGATCAGAGAGTCAGTGGGAAGCGAGCAGAAAGCCTCATGCGATGCTCCTGTTCCCTACCGATTGCCACGGAGCTCGTCAGCCCCAGCTGCTGCCGCTTGGCCCTCCTGGGGCACGCACTGGGTGCTGCTGGAGGTGGTGCAGGGTCCTCAGCCCCATCTGGGGACGTCTCTGGGGTCCTGGGCTCTGCAGTGGGGCACAGCTGAGCCGCTGGCCGTGGGGACCTCAGCTCCGCTCCTCCGTTTGGAGCAGTGCAGCTTGCTCATCCTGCATGCCACCGACGTTTCTCCTATCCCTTCTGACCCAGATTTCTGGTTCCTTCTGCAACAGAAATAGCCTTCAGCCTCGCTCCTTTTAGGCATTTCCACCCCCTGAGCTTTCCCCGCGTGGCTGCCCTGTGCTTGACGTGATTCGCGGGCTCTCCCCGCGTCCTCCCACCCGGGGCGACCCCTCCTCACCAGCCGGCTGCTGTGGTGGGAGCCCTGGGCAGCTGCACAAACCCCCCCCGAGCAGACAGACCTCTGCCTCGGGAGTGCGAGGGCCTGGAGAAGTCACCACCGTCCTTCCTCCACCTCGTGCCGTTCCTTCGGGGCGCTGGGAGGAGCAGCGAGGGTCTGAGCTCTGGCTGCATCTCTACTAATGGCTCAGGGCTGCCTCTGTGCTGTCTCCTGGTGGCTGTCTAGCCACCAGCTCAAGCACAGCCGCGCTAAATAATATTTAATCCCTGCCTCCGAGTCCTCTACCCTACTTTTCTCCTTTCTTTCTTGGTTGCTGCACACAACCCCGCTCTGCTGCTCTGAGCTGAGCTGTGGCATTTACCCATGAGCAAGGTGTTAGCCGTGACTCAGCCTGCTCCTTGCATTTTCCCATCCACCGTGTCTTAATCTTAACAGCCACCCTCCCCCCCCTTTTTTTTCCTTTGCTCACAATATGCCAGAACTCTGCTTTTTCCTGTCCCTCGAGAGCCCAGCTCTGGGGTGTCCTCAGCTTCTGCCCCCAGCAGCACAGTGCTCGACCTTGGCACTGCTTTGCCCCGCGCACGCCCATGCTGGGTGCTGCTCTGGAGGTGGCTCTTTTGGCCTGACGGTTTTGCTGCATTGCCCTTCCCTTTGTGCCTCTCTGCCGCCTTTCTTCCTCCTAGCACCAAAAAAAAAAAAAAAAATAAATAAATCAGCGGCTGCTTTTCAGTCTCGTGGCTTTTCATGACCTCTCCCTGCTCACCCCAGCGCATCTCCTTCCCTTTTTCCCTTTCAACTGTCAGCTTCTGCCTCTGATCACCCCGTGATAACTCATCTCTGTTGTCCGACTGCTGAACTTCCTTGGCATGCTCCTTGGCTTTCTCCTGAGCTGCCGGGGCTTTGGAGAGCCCCCAGCAGAGCGGGAGGGAGCGGAGGGTCCCCCACTGCTCCCAGATGCTGGTGACCAGGGAGGTGCTGGGGAACTGAAGTCACTTCCATGGGCCAAATGAACTTGTCCTTGTGCTGTCCCTGGCAGGCAAAGATGGCTCGTGGTGGCAGCGGAGCCCCCATCCGTCCTCCCCCAGGGCTGCTGGGGCTGGGGCTGGTGCAGGATTTCCTCCCTGTCCTTTGGAAATATCGGTCATCTCTGCAATCAGCACGGCTGCTGTCTCTAACCAGAAAATCCTCTTACAGCTGCAGGAAGAAATCAAGCCTGGCCGAGCATCTGGCTTCGCTGCCCTGTGCGGGATGGCTGCAGGAAGGGGCAGGCAAGGAGCAGCGGTGGGGCTCTGTCCCCATCTAACGGCCAGACCTTGGGGACAGCCCTTCCCCGGGCTCACGGAGCACTGCCGAGGAGGGCAGGGAGTTTGGGGAGGCTTTAGGGAGTAAAGGATCCACAGACGGCAGGGAAAGACGCAGGACCTGGGGTGAGGAGGGAGGAGACCTGGCCATCTCAGCCTCTTTTTCTTCCCTTTCCTTTGCTCTGCTGTCCTCTCCCCTCCTTCCTCCTCCTGCTCCCGTGACCATCCATTACGCACCAACAATTCTTTGTCCGCCCTGTGCCTGCGGAGGAAAACCTGGCTCCTGCCGGGTGGGACACGGAGCCCCTCCAGCACCCGGGCTCAGCTCCCCCCCAGCCGCCTCTCGAGCCCGGCACCCACCCGGGGCTGGGCTGGGGATGTGGAAATGGGGCCCGGCCCCAGCTCTCCTGGGGGGTCTTTGCCCGAGTTCCCTGCTGCAAAATTTGGGCAGCTCGAGGTCACCTCCCCTCCTCGCTCCGCAGGGGCTGCGCGGTCCGCAGTCCTTGGCGGTGGGTCTGGTGCGTGGTGCACGGCTCGGCCCAAACGTGCGCGGCGGTGGCGCGGTCACGGCTGTCCTCAGTTGCCATGGAGACTTTTTCCTCCTGCCGATGCCCAGAGGAAGGCAGCGCAGGGGCAGCGATGGGAGCTGCTGCCCCGGCCCCGTGCCAAGCCCCAGCCGCGGCGGTGCCGGGTGCAGTTTTTGGGGTTTTGTCTGCGCGACCCATGGGGGTGGCTGCGAATTGCGCCCGTGTGCTGCTGCGGGGGAGCCTCGAGCCCAGTGCGGCCATGTGGGGATGAGGATCTGGCTCAGGCCTTGCGTTCGGGTTCCTGTGCTGGGGCAGAAGAGGTTTTCCTTCCCTAAGGAACGTGCTGAGGGGCACGGAGCCCTGACCGAGGTGCCTCTTCTCTTCGGGGCTTTGCGCTCCTGCAGCCCGGCGCCTTCCCGCTGGGGTGTCGGCTGGTTGTCCCCTCCGTCCTCCCCATCTCCGCGCAGGATGGGGTGGCCGTCCCCTCCCTGCCCTTCGGTTTGCCCTGCCTGCGGTGGGCCGGGGGTGGCGGTGGCCCAGTCCTGCAGCCCACCGAGCACGCAGCAGCTTCGCAGAGCTGCTCCCAGCAGAAAGCAGGCACGGCCGGGCTCCGAGCGGGACCGCCGGCTCCAGATGGGAAGGGACGTGGAGGCAGCACAGCGTCCCTTTCCGAGACAACAAAATCTATTTGCTGGTGCTGGTTTTGCTCACACATCTGCCCGTGTGTGCATTACTTAGCTGTTATTAAGCCCTCACCAGTCACCGTGAAATTGGGCAGCTCCTCCCGTTGGCATTCCCGCGTGGAGCAGGCTGGGGAATTTCCTCAGCTCCTGCAGCGTTCCCCCCCTCGAGCTGTCTTTCTGCCTCCCCAGCTCACTCCTGAGCCCCGGCCTTTTCCCTTTGCTCCTGGAGGCAGAAAGGGGCTGGGCAGGGGCAGTAAAACGTTGCTTGAAGGGGGCCCGAGGACTTTTCGGGTGGATTTTCGGAAGAGGGTGGGAATAGGGGGCAGTGCAAAATGCACATCCCCAAGCCTGCGTGTGGCAGGACGAACATGGGGGGGCTGGTGCGTGACTGGGTGCATTATAAATGGAAACGTGTGGCTGCACGGCCAGCGTGGGTGGCAGGGCTGGGCACACGGGTGAATGTGAGCATGTGCAGAGGGGGGACAGATGTGTGTGGGATGGCTCCGTGTGAAGCTATGTTAAAAATATGAGCAAGGCAGACACTGGTGCTTCAGATGCTCAGACTTTGCTTCAAAATCTCCCAGGCGAGGCAACGAGGGAGCTGGGCTGGGGGCGGCAGCAGGGGCTCACGGTGCCCAGGTGATGCTCATCTCAGCGCTCCCACTTCCAGCCACTCGTTTCCTCCTCGGTGGTTTTAAAAATGGGGCACAGGCAATTTATTGGTTTGTTCTGGGGGGCACTGGGCTTGGCGTTGCCTTGTCTGAAGCTTCCTGTTAACTGGGGATGTGGCTCCCCAGCAAAGGGGGACTGGTAAGAAAATGATTTCAGCATCCACGCGGGTTGGGAGCTTGCTGCCGGGGGAGTTTTCTGTGACCAAGAGGAGGGATTTGGGATTTTGCAGGGCTAATGAGAACGCCTTGCTGGCATCAAGCTATTAAACTTCTGGGGCTCTGGGCCCCCAGGTGGGGGCTGACCCCGCTGGATGAGGGGGGCAGGCAGCAGGAGCCCCTGCTCCCCAAAACCACTCTGATGTGCAGGAGCCGGAGGCGTGAGCTGCCTTGGGCTGTGTGGCAGAGGAGGGAGGATGAGGATGATGTGCTTCAAGGGAAGGGCTAATTAAAGGCAAGGAGCACCCAAATCTCACCCGTGGGCCTCATTCCTGGCTCTGC
Organism: Oxyura jamaicensis; assembly: GCF_011077185.1. Lineage (NCBI taxonomy): Eukaryota > Metazoa > Chordata > Aves > Anseriformes > Anatidae > Oxyura > Oxyura jamaicensis. Next base: position 5,148,814 of record NC_048919.1, read on the forward strand.
AGAAGGGGATCGAGGTCTCTTTGCTTCTGGGCTGGGTGGGAGGAACATGAAAGCTGAGCCTCGGCTCTCAATTATTTATGATCTGTTTCTTTTTTTGTCTGACTTGTCCTAAAAAGTCCTTTGAAGCCCCCGCACGCCCTGGTCCCTTTCCAGCCCCAGCGTGGCTCCCAGTCCTCTCTCTGCCTTCTCCACTGCCGGGGCCTTTTTTCTGTGCCCTCTCCCCCCTTTCCCTGGGGGGCAGCTGGTGCAGAATGGCACCCCCAGTGCCAAGCTTTGGCCCTCCAGAACGTGCAGGTGGCTGCTCCTGGCGGCCAGGCTGCCACAAGGGCAGGGCGAGGGTTTAGGAGCATCTCTGCTTCCCTCTCCTCTGGGAGGAGCCCGGCTGTGGTTCTCTGCAGAGGGTTGGTGCTGAGAGCATTTTGGGGTGTCTGGAGGGGGGGGAAGAGCCATCTGTGGCAGGATCCTGTCCCTGAAGCTCTCAGCCAAGTCGCAGATGTTGGTGACACACCGGCTCCTGCAGCCGTGCGGTTACGCGCCGTATCTGCTCTCCTCTTTAAATTAAATTCCTGTCTCTTGTGGCTGCAGGACTTTCCCTCTCCCTCTGCAAAGCCTCAGAAAACGGAAATAAATAGACTTGTTCTCTTGCAGGCTTTCTTCCAAGAAGCCGGGGATGTGTTCGGGTCATTCCCGTGGTTTTGGGCGGGGATGGCTCCTGCCCCTGCCCGGTGCCGCCGGTGGCAGCGGGGGCTGCGTCCACCCTGTCCCGTCCTGCCCAGCCCCAGGGCTCGTGGCTGCGGTGCCCCCCTGGACTCACCCCTGCCCTGCACGTGCTTTAATGGGCTTCTGGAAAGAGATGGCCTCGTGGTATCTGGCGTGTGCAAGGTTATTGGAAGGAGACCAGCAAAGGTCCATAACCTCTCTGCTGATGAGGATGAAGTGCTTGTTTAATACATTTTAGCTTTCAAATATTTCTCCTTAATGTGTTTTTGAAATGACTGGAGCTCTGAAGGGAATATGTAACTTGTTAGAAAATAGATGTGCCGATTAGACCGCATTTCAGCTCATTTAGAGACATTTCACCACCTCACTTGGATCTGCTGTGATCAAAACTCCTGCCTCCCCGTGAGCTGCGAAGTGGGGAGCTGTCAGCGGTGTCGCCCCGTGGCGCGGTCCCGTGCTGGGACTGATGCTGCTCCGTGGGTGCTGGTGTGAGGCTTTGGTGGTGGTGTGGGGAAGCTTTCATCATTGCTGGGTCTGCGTCAGGTTTTCTTGTGTGTTCCCCCTTTGTGGTCAGGGTGGGTCATGCCAGGAGGGAGCAGTTTCCACCTTGCTGCTTGAATTTTCCCCTGATGCTCTGTAAAAAAATCTACCCCTGGGTTCCTGCCAGGCAGTGGCTTGGTGTCTGCCATGGGAATCCCTGGGGCCTGTGGGGAGAGCAGGATCTGTCCCACCATAAACCCACTACACCCACGCATGGCTTGGGAGGTGCCCGTGCACAGATGGCCCTGCGGAGCTGTGTGTTCCCTCCAACACAGGGAGGTTTGGGCTTTCCTGGTGGCATCTCTGAGAGCGGCAGATTGGGACTGGGTATCAGATGAGATATTTTAATGGTGAGGGAATGTCAGCTCCTCTAGTCTGACTGCCAGCGCGACACAAACCGGACAATTTCGCTTTGCGTTATAAACGTTTCACCTCTTATTACACCTCTGAGGCACTCCCGAATCTAACAGCAGTCCCAGGTCTCTCTCCATCCCATTTTTAATTCATCCTTTCTCTTCCCCCTTCCCTCCCTCTTTACTGTGCCCCCCGAGCATGCAGAGCTCCTGGTCTCCCCCTCTCCCAGCGCAGCAGGATGCAGTGGCAGGGGTGTAAGGAGGAATCGGAGGTGATGGGAGCATGGCCTCATTACCGAGCAGGGACAAATGGCACGCTGCAGCAGGACACAGCCCCCCTGGCCCACGCATGCCGGGGCGTCCTGCTGCCAGGAGCACGTCAGCCCCGTCAAGATGCACTTCGCTGGCTCTGGAAAAGGCTTTTGCCCCACGGACCTTCTCCTAATGGAGCCAGCGCTTCCACGCTCCCCCGTGCCGCTGGGCAGCGGCTCTCCTGCTAATGCAGCGCTGCAGGGAGTGCGGGGGCTGCCGGGGGGAGCTGGGGTCTCCTCGACCCTCCCTCCCCCTGGCTGGGGAGGTGCTGGTTAGTGTCACAGCCCCTGTCCCGTGAGGGGGGGGAAGCAGAGCAAGTCTGTGAGCTGTCCTTGCCCATCCGCAAAACACAGCGGCTGCTTGCTAATTCTTTCTCCTGCCCTTCTCCTGATCTTACGCTCTGGACTTCAGGTTCATTTTTCTTGGCTGGGAGGTGCCAAATGGGGTAAGGCACCAGCAAGGCACCTTTGTGAACCCAGCACACGGTGACCCTATGGGGGCTGCTCTCCCCCTGGACAGTGGCGCTGCCAGATGGGGACTGTGCGTAGGTGCCCGGTGTAATGGTGCTCTGCGACTGAGCGCGTTGCTGGCTGCTCACCTGGGGAATCTGCAGCTGCCAGGAGACGGGCAGGTCGTGGTGGATGCAGAGCTGGGAGCTGCTGGTCCTGTGGGGTCAGGTACAGGACCCGGGGCTCTGCTGGTGGCACTTGCACCACCTTTTGTGCTTGTTTTCCCCTGACCTACCTCTTTAGCAAGATCCTCGATGCTGCCCATGCAGGGCCATGGCAGCGAGGCAGACACTGCCCACCCCGCCCCTCTCCCAGGGGTGCACGAGCGTGGTTGCGCCGGCCCCTCTGGAGCGATGTGTCCCGTGGGTGCTACTCCCGCGTGTGTCACCCGTGGGTCCCGCTGCCGGCGGTGCGCAGGGGCAGCCGCTCCCCGCCCTGCTCCCCGGGGTGCTCCTGGGGGGGCACCCGCCGCCCGATGCGAGGCGGGGGCCTTTAAGAGGGAGCGGAGAGGGGGAGCCGTCTCCCCGCACATTAATCTCTCATGAGCTAATGTGTTTTTCCCATTTGTTCCTTTGTACATCGCCGAGCTGCGCGCTCCCCCGCGCACACACCCGGGCGCGCCCCCGCTCGCTCGCGCTCTGCCGGGGCCTCGCTGGCGGAGGGACGGGAGCGGGAAGGACGGGAGCGAGCGGCGCAGCGATGGGGAATACACCCTCTCAAGGCATGTCACTCTCACTATGTGCACCCATTCTTAAGTAGCAGGTATTTTTTTTTTATTCGTGTGTTTTGTTTTTTTTTCCTCCTCCCTCCGCGCCGCCGGGGCCGTGCCGCTGCTGCCCGGGGCTCCGCCGGTGCCGGTGGTGGCCGCTCGCGGGGGGCTCCGGTGTTCCGGGGATGGGGGGGAGCGGCCGCGGGGCTCGGCCGCCGGAGTCGGGGTTGCGGTGCCCCCTCCCCACCTCGGCGGCTCCCCCCCGGGCCGGGGGCGCGGCGCAGCTGCTGCTGCTCGGGGCCGGTCGCTGCCGAGGGGGCGCCGCGCTCCGAAGGGGCGCAGCCGCCGGTCGCGGTCCCGGGGAGGCGGCGGCGGGGACCGGAGCGGTGGCGACCGGGGGCGAGGGGGGTCTCGCCGGGATGCTGGGGGCGATTGTGCCCGGTGCTGCCGCGGCGCCGTGCGCGGAACCGGGCGTTGTGCTGCCCGAGTCGGGCGGCGGCTGCGGGCTCTGGGGTTCCTTTGGGGGTGAAAGGGGGGCGAGAAGGGGGGCTGCGGGCTGTGTCCCCTCCCGGCTCTCTCGCCCCCATCCTTCCCCCGGCCGCTGCTGGGGCGCGCAGGGTGGGCGAGCCGCGGGGGCGCCCCTTTGGGGCGTTCTCAGCATCCCTGGGGAGGAGGAGGAGGAGGAGGAGGAAGAGCTTGGCACGTCCCGGGCTGTGCCCGGCCGCGTAGGGGTGGAGGCGGGCAGGGAAACTTAAAATAACTCCGGAGGCCCCCCCGCACCGGGACTGAAAGAGCCGCCGAGGGGCTGCTCCCCCCGCCGGCTGGGCAGGCAGGGCCGCTGGGTGGGGGGATGCGCCCGGGGGTGCGCGGTGCGCTGCGGCCCCCGCCGTGCCCAACCCCACGCTGGGGGCCGTGGCGTGGGGCTGCGCTGCCCGCGGGTGGGGGTCCCTTTGTCTGCCCTGGCGGCGGGCAGCGCCCAGCCTGCGCCCCGCAGCCTCTCCCCTCTTTGTTCTCCGCATCCTCGCCCTGGCTGCGGGAGGCGGGCGGGGAGCGGTGATGCTCGGGTCCCTGCACCTGCAGGTGCCGGGTGGGTGCTGGCGCCCAACTCCCGGGGAAGTTGGGTTTGGCTGTGCTTGGCCCCGGGATCGTGCCCGGCCCCGGGGGAGTGTGTGTGGGGGTCGCATCCAGCCTGCTCCCTTCTCGGGCTGGAGGTGGGAGGGGGCCCTCCTCTTGGCTGGTCCCTGCGGGGTGTGGGTGTCCCCCACCCTGGCACCAGGTGGGGAATTCAGTTGGGTCAGTCCCAGGGACCCCAGACTTGTTCAGGGTCTCCCGGCCTGGCTGCCAGCGCCCCGATCCTGGGGGCACCGATGCTTTTCAGTCCCTCTGGTCGCTCCGTGGCTTTTGTGCCCCACTGTGCTGCTGATGTGGGGGCTGTGCAGGATCCAAACTGCCCAGAGCCACCTGATCAGTCCCACCCAGCAGCGGCTCTTTCCTCATTTTAATGAGGAATACATTTTCAATGTGCTAATTATTTCCCACCAGACTGCCCCTGAAGACTCCTACATTCACACGATTGTGGAAATGGCTCCATGCTCCTCCTGACAGTACTCGGTGCCCCTGGGAGCTGCTGGGGGGCTGCAAAGCCTTCAGGGGGCTAGGGAGGATCCTCAGGGCTGCCAAAGGCTGCCTTTGTGCAAAGGGATCTGAATTCTTTGCCAGGAGCATCCCTCACTGCCTGGCAGGATGGGCGGGGGGACGCTCAGCCTGTTTGCCCCCGAGCACCCTGCTCATGGCCAGGGAAATGCCTGTGGGGATGGGCTGAAGCGGTCGGTGGGAAGCCTGGGTGTTGCTGGTGTGGGGGCAGTGCTGAGAACTGGGGGGGCGATTGCACTCATCTGGGTGCTGGTGGTGTCCATGGCAGGGTTGGTGTTGGCTCCCCAAGCGACCTTGGCTGAGCTGCTTGGCTCCCCCCCCCCTGTGGATTTTCCTCTTTCTGGAAATGTGGATAAAGGCTCCTCTCCACCACACACTGCTGTGGAGCTGTGGCTTTGGGCTGGCCCCCCCCCCGCCCCCCCCAATCCTCCTCCTTCCCTCTGCTGTGTGAGCATCAGCTCGCAGCAAAGGCCCGGCTGGTGGGAAACACCCACCCATGCCTGCCTTTGCTTTATTTTCCCCCAAGAAATTCTCCATGCCGATTCCTTGCCGTGGGAGCAGGGGTGCCCTGGGTGCCCTTTGCTCCTGCAGGGACCCAGGTGGGAGCTGCCTTGGCACTGGCCGGGAGCGGTGGTCCCCATGGGACCCTGCCAGGGGCTGGAGCAGCCCTCTGCCACGTCTGCCACGGGGAGGAAGGACGCAGCCCAGTGGTGCAGGGTTTAATTATAGAAATTGATTCTCCTCTTTGCCACACATCGATCCCAGCCTGGGTGCACAGCGGCTCCCCGTGCCCCGGGGACGCTGCCTGCCACGCACGGACACGTGTGCACGATGCCCACGGCGCGGGGCAGGGCTGGGGCTGGGGGGAGCAGCCCCACACACCAGGGAGGGGCTGGGGTCTGTTTTGGGGTCCAGAGAGGAGGCGAACACGTGCAGGTGTCTGCAGGGTGCTGTGTGCGTGGAGAAGCCCACTGAGGCTCCCGCTGACAATATTTTATTTCCAGCCATGCTGGGGAGGAAGCGGAGGGAGGCTGCAAGCTGGCGGCGTGTTTTGGAGAGGCTCAGGGTGCAGCAGAGCAGGGTTTGAGCTGGGAGGCTGCAATGGGAGAATGGGAGGAGGGTGCTGTGCTGCCTCCCTGCTCCTGGGGGGGGGGGCTTGGCTCTGCCCCGGTGGTGTCCCAGGCCTGCTCCTGGCTGAGCACAAGGTGCTGATGGCCCCAGCTCTGCAGATTTCGGCTTGGAGATGCCAGACCTTTGGCAAAGCAGCGTGACGGGGGCTGCCCTGGGGGCTGTGCTTGGGAAGGGGAAGCGTGAGCATGGGGCTGGACGTGGGGAGGTATCAGAAGGGCAGAGGCTCCCTTTTGTGCCAGCCCTGTGGCTGCGAAGTTCTCGCATCCCCAGCGGTTTGCTCAGCTGGCTCTTTCCCAGCGGCTGTGGTCAGGTTCCGTGACAGTTATCGTTATTAAAACGCCCCTGGGTGGGGGCGATGGTGTGAGAGCTGCAGGGCGGAGAGCAGAGGCTGCTCGGGGCAGCTTTGCAGAATTATTGGCATTAAAAAAGCAGCGGGCAATCCTGTTAGCATCACTTGGGGATGTCCGGAGCCTGCGATGGGTCCACACGAGTGGGTCTTACCCACCGGAGGGGCTCCTGCAGCCACAGCATCGCCTGTGGTGCTGGGTGGTCCCAGCTCATCACCGCCAGGATCGTCAGCTCTGGAGGGGAGAGCGCGTGCTGCCCCCCATCAGCTGCGCCTGCTCCCCACCAAAGGTCCTCATCAACCCCCCCCCGGCTGTGCCAGGCTGCAGGTGCACCAGGGCTCAAAGAGGCACTCAGCAAAGGAGCTTAAATGCTTGTTAAAAAATTACTGATTTGCTCCTCGCCACCCAATGGGGATAATAAAACTTTGCTGTCAGCTGTTTTTATTTTTTTTTTTTCCCTCCCCATGCGTGGTTTCCACTTTCAGAATAAATGCAAATGAATTTTTTTTAAAAAAACCAACACACATCACATCTTAAACAGAAGGACTGATGGAAAGGGCTGGGTGGGGGCGGGAGGAAGTGGAGCCGGGGGGGGGGGGGGGGA
>NC_048919.1:5155791-5184538 GCF_011077185.1 Oxyura jamaicensis
TTTTTTTTTTTTTTTTTTTTTTTTTTTTTCCTGTGCTGAAATGTTCTGATTGCAAAGGGAGGAGGGCAAAGGAAGATGATGCATTTGAGTCTGTAGCACAGCTAATAGTGCTAGGTTGGGCAGTCGAGCATCTGTACTCTCCCCAAACTGGGAACCAGCGTCACAGCCAGACTGGGAAAGGGGACTTGGAGAGAAGCTGCTGTTTCTGCCCGTCCATCCCCGCAGCTCCTGGCTGAGGTCTCCCCCTCCTGCCGCTGTGCCCAGCCCTCAGGAAGGGATGTCCGGAGGAGGCGGTGAGAGGGGCGATGCTCCTCGGCTGCGACGGAGCCTGCGATCGGCTGCTCTGGCTGGCGTTGTTGGATCTCCTCCAGCCCTAGGTTATATATTCCAGTTACAGCCCGTTAAAAGCCTCCGTGTTTCAGGAGCTGCCCAGATTTATGGCTCCTGTCCTGCGGCCAGCTCGGGACTCCACGGCTGAGCCCGGTGATGCGGCTCCTGCCTGCAGTGGGGCAGTGCTGGTGGGTTTGCAGGCTTACAACCACGGCGGTGGGAGCCAGCATTCAGCCTGAAATCTACCCCCCTTTCCCCCACCTCCCCTCTCCCCAAGTGCCTTTTCCTTGTGAGCACCAAAATCTGGTGGTCAGTGGCTCTCGTTAATTGGCCTCATTCCCACGGCGGCAGGGATGCCCAAGGTGGGGCGGGGAGGCTGTAAGCCCTGACCCAGACTCTGGACTCCTGGGGATGGTTTTGAATGCTGGATGTGGCATCTGGTTTGTTCTTTGGGGTTTGCTTTTACATGGGATGTTTTGAGCAGAAATGGGGCCAAATGCAGAATGGCTGAGCCAGGATGGACCCGGCAGCTCGGTGTGGGGCAATGGGATGGGAGATCAGGGCGATGCTTTCCCCCGTGTAGGATTTCCCCTTGGTCCTTTACAAGCCCCTGGTTCACTGCAGGGCCCTGATGCAAGCAGGGGAGGAGGGAGAACAGAAAGGATGAAAAGGGAGAGGGAGATCCAGGGCTGAGCAGTGAGAAAAGGGCCGTGCTGGGACCTGGGCTGCGGCACGGGGCAGGGTGCAGCAGGGCAGCGGTGGCCTGGCCTCATCTCTTGCTCTGCACAAACTCCCCGCTGGATACCGTGCACATCACCGTGGGCAGTGCACATTTCTAAAACGCTGGCGTATTTCAGAGGCCAAATTCATAAAGGATTTGTGTACGCAACATCTTGCGAACCTGGCATCGGCCTTGTGGCATGGCCTTGCCCATCTCCTGCCCTGCCTGGAAGCTCCTCGGTGCCCGCGTGCAGCGAGGCCCCGATGGTTCTGGGGGACCCCACCGAAGTCCCCGGCACCTGCTGGAGCCGAGCCTGCAGCTTGGCCACACCAAGTGGCACGGGGCAAGAACCACCTGTTGGTGGCTGTCCGTCCTTCCTTCCATCCTTCCGTCCTTCTTTCCGTCCTTCTTTCCTTCCTTCTGCAGCTGCCATCGCACTTGGCAAGGGCAGAGCAGGAGAGGAACAAACTCTCCCCTCCCGTGTTATTTGGAGGGATGCTGTCACGGCGCTCAGGGTTTTTATTTGGCTCGGTGGTTTTATGTTAATGAACTCGCTCTCTCGCACGCTGAAAAGAGAAGGGAAAAAGTGTCACTTTGGATCTTCATGCATGGAAAAATACAGCACCTCCCTCCTGCAATTAGAGTTGGATCTCGGGGAAGGCGCGTGGAGGCAGGGAGGGCTGCAGACACGGGTGTCCTCCTCGCAGAGGCAGCCGCTGGCTGAGCCCCCCCGGGATGGCTCCAGCCCCTCTGTGCCGGCCTGTGCCAGCTCCTGGCTTCACCGTCTGGCTCTCGGCAGCCTGCTGGTCCCACCTGGGGAGAGGCAGAGAGCCTGCGCTTGTTCCTCTTCACCCACTGCTCACATCTGTGCCCACGCGTGCACGCTGCATCCCAGCACCGTGGCACGGGGTCCTGCCAGCCCCGCGCCGGGTCCCTCATAGGAATTGGGGACGGGGCTCTTGGGGTCACAGCTGAACGGCCCCAATGCCACCAGCGAGCAGCGGAGCAGAGGCAGCGCCTGCCTGCTCGGCCGTGCAACAGGCAGCCCCAGCGTTGCCTGAGGACTGCAGAATCTGTCTCATTTCAGGAGGATTAATGATTCCAGCATAATTTGAAAAGCATTTTATGGCTCATTAAAAACACATTGCCCAGACCAAACAGAGCGGGTGCGTGTTCCCAGGCCTGCCAGCCGCCTCCCCGTGCCAGCCGGTGGCATCGCCCTCTGCCCGCTGGGGTGATGTTGAAGCCGAAGGCTGCGCTCGAACCATGCCCAGTGGGGTGCGGGGGGCGGCCGTCGCCCTCCTCCCTCCTGCTTCTGGGAGCGGCCGGGGGCAGCCAGCCGGGACACCGCGTCCCCTCGGGGATTTTGGTGATGCCGAGGTGTGGATGCGCTCTGGGGAAAAGACATGGGTGCGTGGGTGTTGGGAGCATCCTCTGCCCTCGCCTCCTGTCCGCAGGGTGCCCGCACAGAGCTGCTAAGCCCTGGCTGAGTGCAGGAGGCTCCTGGGGAGCCCACGGCCCCCCAGAGGGGTCCCCGTTCTCCCAGGGCCCAGCGGGGCGAAGGGGAGCAGCACGCCTCCTTCCCCCTGCACCCACTCCCTTTCTTCCTGCTCCCTTCCTGCACGCCTCCTCCTTTCTCTCGCCTTCGCTGCTTCCTTTCAACTCTGTCTGTGGTGGGGGGAATCAAAGAGGAGAGCAGTTTGGGATTTTTAGTCCTTCCTCATCCGCTGCACTGCGTGAAAAGCAAAGCCTCTGAAGGACACTCAAGGACGCTGCGATGGCGCGTTCCCGCTCCGCTCCCTGCCCTCCTCCTCCTCCTCTTCCTCCTCCTCTTCCTCCTCTTCCTCCTCCTCCTCCTGCCCTGCCAAAAGCAGCACCTGGGCAGCGGCTGCTGGCAGCACTGGGGCTCAGCTGCACTGCCTGGGACTGGCGGTGTGATGTGACACCTTGTCCCTGCGCCAGGTCCCTCGGGGCGGTGACAGAGGTCTTGGACAGGTGACAGGGAGCCCTGCTCCTCCCTCGGGGCTCGCACTGGGGTGCAAAGCAAATCGTCGCCCTGCTCCTGCTGCACGCTGCCGCACTGGGGCAGGGTGGCTGCGGTCTGCGCACTGCCCAGGTCTCCGTCCCCGGGATGGGGGCACCAGGAGGGAATTGCTCAGCACCCCCCAGTTCAGCATCTCGGCTGCTCCTCGGGTGACGATGTTGAGCTCTGCTCAGCTGCTGGTCCTTCGGCTCCCCACGAAACAAGTCCATTATCTCCCTGCTGTGCTGGGAAGCCGAGGGGCTAGGAGGGCAAGTTCTCAGCCCCAAGGTTGCTCAGGGCAAAGTGGAGACTGAAACCAGGAGCAGGAGCCGTGATGGGGGTCTTGGCTTGGGGGGTAGGTGGCAGGGACAGCACCCAGAGCTTTTTCCTTCCCCCCACACCATGAAAATTGTGGGGATGGGATCAGAGAGTTCACGGAAGAAGGAGCCATGGAAAATCTCATGTAAGAGGAGCCACATTTGTCCCCCTCCTTTTCCTATTTCCACCAGAAAAACCACGCTTTGTCACTCGGGTCTCATTGCTCCTGGGGCAGAGGAAGGGCATTTTGCGGGCATGACCCAGCCGTGGGGGGGGGCATCGCCCCTTGCTGGGCCAGCACCTCCAGCCCCCGGGCTCCACGGCCCCTCTGGGTGCCCCAGCCCCAGCCCCCTGCCCTCCTGCCGGGTCCCACAGCCACAGATCTGCTCCAGAGCATTTCCTGGCACTTCACAAAACATGGCATCAGTAATTAAACCTGAACTGCAATTATCAAAACAAATGAATAAAGCCCATTTAGGGAGGATTTTCCACTTTTATTTCGTGCTTCTTGTTCCTCTCCCGTTACGCCTTGAAGATCATTTACTCGCTCTGTGCGTGAAATCCATTCGCACACCACGAGACTTGGAATCTGTACCCCGGGCCATGGGAGCGTGCGGCCCCAGACAGTCCTGGTGGTCTGAGGTTGAAGACCCCCCCCAAAAGCCAAGGTTGCCAAAGCTATCTGCAGCTGTCAGCTTCGCTCGCTGGGGCTGCAGCCATGGAAACAGCGTTCATCACCCTCCTCCTCCTCTTTCATCTCCTCCTCCTCCTCCTTGCTGGGGAGGGGGCCCCGCGGAGCCCCTGCACTGCCCGGCCTCACCCGGGGGCTGCACCCCGAGGGCAGCGACGGGAGCGAGGGCACGGGGAGAGGAGCCAGGCTGGGGACGAGGGGACAGACGTCCCACGGCGTGGGCGTGATGGATGAGCTGGGTGCAATGAATGAGGTCCTTGTGAGCGCCGAGGTCTGGTCCCCTGCCCTCCCCGCTGTCCCCTGCCCGCCCCTGCCCCTGTCGCCCCGCTCCTCCCGCACACAGGCTGGCAGCACAGTGAGGCAGGGGAAGAAATCCACCCTGGCCCTACAGACAAAGGCTCCAAGCAGCCCTGGCTGAGTGCCCAGCACTGCCCGGGCTCTGTCCCGCTGCGGGCAGGAGCCTGGGGGCATTCGGAGCCAGGGACAGCTGGGGGGGGACCCTGCGTAGCTGCTACCCCTCCTGGTGCCCACCCAGCTCTGCTCTCGGTGTCGTGTTTGCCCACGGGGAGCAGTCAGTGCAAGCAGGTGCTTTTCGGTGCTGTCGCTTTGGAGCCGACGTTTGCCCCCCGCGGGGAGCTGGCCACCCCCGGCCAGGCTGTGCTTGGGTTCGGGGTACAGCGAGGGCGAAGCTTCGGGAACGGTCCCGGCTTGTGTTTGCCAGAACAGAACAGAGCGAGCCCGTCCTGTCCCGTCTGAGCACCCCTCGCCCTCCCGTGTGCACGGCCCCTGCTCCCAGGCTGGGGCTGGGGCTGGGGTCGAGCTGGGCAGGGTCCCTGTGGGAACAGCCCAGGAGGAGCAGGCTGGTTTGGGGGCGAGCCTCTATGCTGGGGGTGCGGGTGCAGGGGCTGCTACTCGTGTGCCCCCGTGGTGGGGTGATGCCAGGGGTCTCCAGCCACGGGGGGCAGTCTGGCTGCCCATCACGCAGCTCGCTGTGTTTCATTCTCAGATGCTTTCTGCTGCTGCTCTTTTGTTTCAGATTTATTGTGTGTTTGCTTGCTCTGATTTATTTGTTTATTCCCCTCCATCCCCGGCGAACTTTTCCGCCTGGATCGCGTTCATTCATGAATCTCCTCCTTTCCTGTCCCTAACCAGGGCTCGATCGCATTGCAGGAGGGAAGAAGCCAGGACTCTGTTCCCTTTGTTTAAAGTCACCAGGTTAGTACCGGGGCCGGGGGCCAGCAGTGTGCTCCTCCCCACCCTGCGTGTTTCGTGTCCATGTTCGCTCCCTCCCCGACCCCCTCCTGGGTGCAGGGGGCGGTGGGAAGCCAGCACCTGCGGTCCTGCCCGGGCTGGTGCCTGCAGCTGGAGCTGGAGGCATCGCTGTTGCTCCCCGAGGGACCGGCTCTCCCCCAGCAACCCTCAGCCTGCAAGGGTTGGGGCTTTCCCTGCTGGGGACGGGGTGGGAGGCGTTTGGAGGGGGAGAGCTGTGCCGGCTCTCTGGGGTTAGGTGAGGAGGCAGGTGCCTTCGCCGGGAGCCGGCTGTTGGACGCGTGGCTGGTTTAGAAAAGCTGTAAGAGGGAAATGTGGTGGAATCTGTTCAGTAGCAACCCCTGCTGGGTCTGTCATAATAATAGATTTTATTTCTGTGGCATCTGTCGGCCTCTAATGGGCTGGGTGTTCACGTTGCCAGAGATGGTTCCAGTGTCTCGGCAAAGATTTCAGCGTTTCTTTTTGGGCAGGCTGAGACGTGCACCAGAGCCCTGACAATCAGGGCAGCAGCTCCGAGCTAGAATTATCCTGGGAGCCGCAGCACCCGGCAGCCCCAGCCCAGGCGATGGGGAGAGCGCCCACAGAGAGCCTCCCTTCCTCCAGCAGCTCCCTGGCTCTCCAAGGGCCTCTTCCCCACGGGGCTGAGCCCCAGGCACCATCGCACCCGTGCCTTCTGCTTTCGGTTTGGTTATCCGGGCCTTTGGTCACCTCCTTCCCCGGAGCAGGAGGGATTTCTGTGCTTGAAGGCAAGGGGAGCAGCACTGGGGGTCTGTCCGAGGGCTGCGTGTCGCCGTGGTGCAGCTGGGTCCCAGCAGAGCAGGGCCGTGCCGGGGAGGATGGCCTGGAGGTGGAGGAAATCAAGCTTGTAATGCGCGGGGTGTGCCAGGCCCGCTCACGCGAGAGCCGTCGTGGAGGAGAAGCGAGGCGCTGGGACGGCGCGCTGCAATTTAATTGCATTTTCCTGCGCACGCCTCGTTGAGTTGTGATGAGCACGTTATCCCGAAAAGGGAGTGGGGAAGCAGGAGGAAGGCAGCAGCCCACGGCCGGGCCACGCATGCATATGGGGACCTGCCCGAGGCGCTGAGCGCTGCTCTCGCCCGTTTGCTGTCCCAGAATTACGCGTGCAATGGACTTCCTGGCTCCGAAAGGCAAGCACCCCTCAGCTGGAGAGCAGATTGTGCGGCTGCTTCCTCGGGACCCTGCGGGAAGGAGGTCTCGGAGCCTGTGCTCGTGGTGCTGTCCGTGGGGTTTGCTGTCGGCTCCGTGCACGGTGCCGCAGCCCGGCTGGTGGTGGTCTCCCACCCGTGGAGGGCTGCGGGTCCTGCTGGTGATGCAGTGTCGCGGTGATGCTTCGCTGGGATTCGCGCTCTTGAACCAGCCGGGCAGCGCCTGGGGGTGCTGAAATCAGCACAGAAAGGGGAAGGGTGCGGGGAAGGGGTGGGATCTGTGCATCTGTAGAGTTTGTGGGCTCTTTTCAGGACCTCAGAAGACCTTTCTGATAACCCGGTTTGATCCCACCCACATAACACGGGCCAGGCAGTCTCGGCAGTGACTTGCACCAAGACCACCGCTCTGGCTGAGCCGGAGTCTGTCTTTCAGTAGAACGCCCAGCCTTGATTTAACGGTGGGAAGAGGTGGAGAAACCACCCCTTGGTGCAGGCTGTTCCCGGGCCCCGTTAAGCACATCTGCCTTCTCTTGTCTGTGTTCCTGACGCTTCAGCTTCCAGCTATCAGATCTTGTTCTGCCTTTGTCTGAACAAGATTAAAGAGCCCCTGCTCTCAGAAGCTGCATCCGTGCGGAGGTGAACACAGAGACAGTTATAAGGTCATCCTGCAGGCACGTAATGATGCCAGTTAATGAGCATGTCTCCTGTGCAAAGAGGCAGGTTCGACCCCTTCCCAAAGGCTGCAAGCCCTGGCTGGGCTGGCGGAGCTGCTGCTCGGCAGCCGCTGGAGAAGCCGCAGAAGGGGAACGGCGCCCTTGTCCTTGCGTGGTGCGGGGTCACCCTTCGGCAGGGCTGCTCCTGCCCACGGTCCCCGGAGGCAGCCAGGGAGGCTTTCCGGGCGTCCCAGTGCCGTTCAGGCTTGGCTTTTGTTTCCCAAAGAGATGCCGGACGTCCCGCTGGGCACCAACAGGGTGCAACAGTGACTTGGCTCCTGGACTGAGCCCCAGGGCCGGGGGGGGGCAGCAGGGACCCTCTGTGCGTGTGTCCCCTCTCCCAGGCAGAGGGACAGCGGCTGGGTGTCACAGACCAGCGGGGCCTGGGCTGACCCCCCTGCTGCCCGCCAGCTCCCACTCCTCTCTCTCCTTGCCGGCGCTCCCCGAGTCAGGATGCCAGAGCAGCCCGCGCTGGCTGAGTGCTTATTCGCAATCAAGCAACCCAAGGAGGAATAATTCACCAAGTCAACGGCTTTTTAATATCTCCGTGCTTTAAGTCAATTTTCAGTGCGCTCATTTGCCTTTTAATTAAAATTATTGCTTCTCCCTCACATGCATCTCCCCCTTGCTTCTAAAACCAGCGAGCCAGCAGCCTCCCCCCTTCCCTGGCGCTGTCGGAGCCTCCCAGCCGCTGGCTCCTCCTGGGCAGGAGCCGTACCCGGGCTTCCTCACTGCTGCTGGCAGCTGGGGATGCTCTCGCCTCTGTTTTTCGGACTGTTGTAGTAACTCGGGTGGCTGCCCCAGGCAGCCTGGCCAGGCTGAGCATGGATCCGACCCGCTCCCAGCTGCTGTTTTGGGCACCAGCCCTCCCCAGCAGCCTGAGGCTGGGGCAGGAGCTGGTGCCCCCTTCCCAGTGACAGACTGGTGCCAAGCGCCGCGGGTACTGGAGCAGCCTCTGAGCACGGCCGTGGGGTGCTGACCCCTGGGTGATGGGGAATCGGGGGGCTTGATGGGGTGGGGGTGCCCAGGGCAGCCCGGAGCCGCCCCCAGAGCAGCGCTGGGATGGGGGGGAGCAGCCTGAGCCCCTCTCCCCGCTCTGCTCCCCGCACGGCGTCTGCGGCGCGGCACTGACAGGTGCCGGGCTGATGAGCTGCAGACTTGTCAGTGCGGTGAGGCACCTATAATTACTGTCTGATGTGCCAGAATTAGACTGGGAGCCGAGGAGTTTGATGCAGACGTGAGTGTCCTTGGCTGCCAGCGAGCGCTTTAACAAGTGCGGGGCTGCGGGCAGAGCCGAACCCCCGGGGCTGCGGCTGCCGGGGGGGCGCTTCCCAGCCCCCTGGGGTCATCTCCTGGGGAGGAGCATGAGGAGCGGGTACGTGGATGGGGCACGAGACCCGACCCCATGTTATGTTGCGTGGCGGCCCTTGGCTGATCCCTTGTAGCACAGAGCAGGGATGCCTCTTCCCAGCCCCACACACGGGGTTGAACCTCCCGGTCCCGCGGCCGAGCTCCTTCCCCAGCGTTTCGCCGGTATCAGCCCCAGCTCACAGCTGTGGGCAGCTCCCGGGATGGCCGCACGTCCTTCAGTGTCTTGGCTCGAGTCAGATTTATCGACCACCTTCAGCTCCTGCCTTCCTTTCCCATTTCTCACTCCGGTTTCTGGTTTCCCAGCCCCACTTCCATCCGAGGCTCTGGCTCGCTGTCACTGGCCCCGCTCGATGTGAGCGAAGGGCACCCCCAGCCTGCGCCGAGGTGTTAGCGCCTTTATCATGGTCCAAGGCCTGTAATTCACATCGCGAGAACCAATAAATGGGAATGATTCAGAATCATTTAGCAGCTTCTGCTCAGGAAGAGAGAGACCAGGACCTCAATTAAGCCATTTGTAAATTGTTAATTTAAGCTTTTCACTCAGATGCCTTAAATTGTTCCCTCCTGCAGTTTACAAATGGGTAAAGAGCACAGAAATATAAATGGAGCGGTGGGGAAATGCCATTTAGTTACCGTTTTCGGCAGTGGTAATAGTACTGTAGCTAACAGCGCTCCGACTTAAATCAGAGCAAACCAGGGCACTCCTTCACCGACAGCGCGCGGGGACCGCTGCTGCCCAGGTGCTGGAGGACCTGGAGTGGAGGCGTCGAGGCCGTGCTGCCGCCCCGGGATCTGGGGCTGGGGCTGCCAAAAGCCCTGTGCAGCCCCGGGACTGCGCAGCCCCTGGTGTGATGCCACCGCTGTCCTTCGCTTCTCCGTCACAGCCCTGTTGTGTCCATCCCTGCGCCCACCTCCCCCTCCTCCGGGCCCCATCTTTCACAGGCAAGGATGAAAGTGCTCCTGCTGCGAGGATAAGGTCGCGCCTTGCCGCACTGATAAGGGTGCGTCACATCCGTTGTCACCCCCACCAGCCCCCCCCCCGGCCACCAGTGATTGCAGCGTGGGAGGTTCCAGGTTATCAACTCTGGGGCTTAAGCAGCGCGGTGGAGGTTACCGAGCAGCCCCAGCCGTGTAATGGAGCTGAGCTTGGGGGGACAGCAGCACAGCTCATGACAAGTGTCCCTGTCCCCACGCGTGGGGACACGCTCACCTGGGTGCCGTTTGCCAGGGATTTTGCTTGGGAGAGGCTGGTAAGGACGAGGACGGTGGAGGCTGTTTTAATGCAGCAAAGGGCACCTCTTCTGCACGCCCCGTGGGACGGGGCTCCGCTCAGAATCGCTCCACGTCTCACAGAGCAGGATTTGCAGCGTCTGCGTTCAGCAAGTGAGCAAAGGGAGATGGGCACTGCGGAGCTGCGAGGGCTTGGTCCCGCGCCACCGCGCCGGCTGGGAGCTGCGCGCCGCCGAAGGTGTCGCTTCGGCAGCTCGGGGCCGGGCTGTGCTGCCAGGCGTCACCGGGACGGGGCTGCTCGGGGGACGAGCTCTCACTTGATGCTTCCCCAGGTGGCTTTGGCTGCCTCACCAGCTGGGGAGCAGAGCCCCAGCCCCGCGGGCTCGCCGAGAGGGAACAGCTTGGGCTGCGAGTGGAGACGAGCCGCGGCGCACGGAGGCACCGGTGCCCGTGGGCGGCTGGCGGGGACGGGGCGCGCGGCGGGGCCCTCCCGGTGCCAAGTCCTTCCCGCAGCTCCACCTGCCAGCACTTGGCAGGTCCCGGTGCCGATCTGCGGCACCCATGACAGCCCCGCCAGCGCTGCCGCGCGATGCCAGCCTCGGCAGATGTTGCCGGCAGCCTCGGCAGGCGGAGCAGCCACGTGGCCCCGGTGTCTCACAGGGATCTGTTCCCCTGCTCCTCCAGCGAGGCTGAGCCATCTTCAGGGCTGCCTCGATGCCTCCAGGTTCTCGCTGGGGTTTAAGGAGCATTTATTACTCAAGAACCTATCAGTCATCAGCTGGCTGAGTTTAACAAGAAATTACGTTCCCCAGCCCTTCAACTGTGAAAATGCATTTAGTCGTGTGATGTCAAAGATCTCCAATGGATTTTTTTTTTTTCCCTAATCTGGCTTCCTCCCATTTCTGATAGCAGCAGCCATGATCTGTCTGCTGGTACGGTGCAACCATTGGCCTCTGAAATGGAAAAGGCCTTTTGGTCCCTGTCCCAAGCCTGGTGCTGCGCTGCACCTGTGCCTGAGCCTCTTCCCTGCGTGCAGACACCCCAGGGACCGGGGTAAAGTCTGGTCTGAGCAGCCTGCCCGTGGACACACAGCGAGGGGACATCCTGCCCCTCTGGCTGGGGGCAGAGCTCATCCTCCTGGGGGCTTTTCTGGGCATTGCTGCTCATTAGCTGGCGATATCTGGGCATTTGAACAGCGCACAATAGCTCCACTGTGTGCGGCGTGTTGGGGCGCCGCGTGCATGAACGTTGCTGTATAGACTGCGCACGGAGCGCGGCGGGGCCGGAGCTGGGCTGTGTGTGAGCGGACACAAAGCCGGGCTGTCTCGGGGCCGGGCCGTCTCGTGGTGCTCGGCGCCGGGTGAAAGGGGTCCCCGCGATGACTGCGCCGCTGTTTGCCCCGCAGCCGGCAGCGCTGGGGCAGAGCGTGGCTGCATTGTGCCGGGGCTGTGCGCGGGCATTGTGAGGATTAATCGTGCTTCTGAGGAGCTTGCAGATGACAGGAGCCAGGAGGGGTATCGCAGGAAAGCCAGTGCCTGGAGCCTGCTCCTCCCAGCCCCAGGGACTGGTGCTGTGCAGAGCTGGCCCCAACACCCTGCGCCCTGCCGGGTGCTGGGACTCCTGGATGCAGCTCCTCGGAGAGCCCCTGAGAGCAAAACCGTGTCTGGCATCGCAGGTGCAAATGCAGGCGTCTCACCCTGACGTGTTAGCTGCTTTTACCAGCCTCTCCCTGGGATTTCACTTGCTGGCACGCAGCTGCTCTGCCGCGCTGATCGCAGCCTCAGAGGGGGCGAAGCGGCACCTGGGCGCGGGCTTTCTGAGGGCACCGGCGGCTCTTGGTTTAACCTCAGCTCAGGTTTGTACTGCAGAGAAGTCGTAGCCTTGGGAAGTCTCAGAGTGGGAACACCTACCTTTGGATTTCAGAACAGGCATTCTCCTCCCTGCGGAGCACCGGCAGCGTGGGGCCCGTTGGTGCAGGGTGTGAGGCGGCACCAGGACAGCGGGCAGGCCCTCCCGAGCAGCTCTCCAACTGCAGCGATGCTCGTTTGCTCCTCATCAGCAGAGCAATCAGAATTAAAAGGTCACCCCATCCTCTGGCCCTCCCTGCAGCAGGACTGTGGGTGTGAGCCAGGTTTCAGGGATCAGCAGGAAGAACAATTAATCCTTGCTGCCAGCAGGCACTGTGTTTGCTTTTCCAGCACAGCATCCTCCCACCGCTGCACCCCGTCGTGCCCCCAGACCCCCAGCTTCAGCTCTGTGTCCCCATGCTGTCCCCAAGAGGAAGGAGAGCATGTCTTCTCCATCGCTCTGGGCCCTGGGTGTACATGGGCGACCCTCCAGCCCCGCTGCCTGCCCTGGGTCATGTCTCCCCACCTCCCATCTGCACCTTTACTGGCTCAAAGCTCTTGGAACTAAACCTTCCTATTCCCATGGCCTGGGCCCAGGTGATGCAAATAGCACCCAGGTTAGAGGCAGCGTAGGCACCGTACAAATGCGGACCAAGAGGTGCCCTTGGCCCCAGGCTAAGGGAGGGAGGGGAGGAAGCTCGCCCTGTGCGTGCGCCGTGCCTGGAGCCAGCCCAGCCTCCTCACTCAGCTCTGCAGCAGCGCTCAGCAAAGAGGAGCATGATTTTGGGGGTCGCCATGGCACAGCGCGCGATGAATCCCGCCTGCCTGTGCCAGCCGTGACTCACGGCTCTGATTCTTCAGGAGCCTGGACGGGCTCCAGCCTGGAGCCCTGCGCTGCTGAGCTGCTCCCTTCTGGCCCTGCTGCCTCTGCGCTCCGAGCTGGAGGCACGGCCGAGCCCCGGCTGGCACGGGGGGGGATCCTCGTCTGGGGCAAGAGCCTGGGACGTCCAGCAAGAGGGGGGCGTCCAGCGGGACTGTGGGGTCCCAGCCAGGACTGCGGGTGACGTGTGGCATTTTGTCCTAAAGCCCAGGACTCCTGCACTCCGTTCTGCTAAGGCCCTGGCAGGTCTGGGCAAAGCTCTACCCTCCATCCGTGCCTCGGTTTCCCCATGGGCAACAAGGGGATAAACCCCCCCCCCCCCCCCGTGGGTCCTTGGTGAAGGGTTTCTCTGCAGCCCAAGCCAGCCGGCTTTCCCACTCAGGTTGTTTGGGGCTTTTAGGCTCAAGCAGCTGTAAGGTCGTGAGAGCGCCTTCGGGGTGCCAAAATGTGCTGGTGGCAGGGCATGGTCACGGGGTAGAAACACTGGGAATGGGGGAAGGAGGAAAAAGGGGTGAGTTTGGGAAGCCCCTTCCCAGCCCTAGAAGAGAGGGGAGAGACTTGGGACGGGAAAGAGGGGAGGGCTGAGGCAGGGGGGATCTGATCGCGTGCCGATGGCAGCCCACGAGCTGCCGCTGCTCTGCCGTGGCTGTCGGGAGAAATGCCCCTCGCGGACACGCCGTGTGGCCAGCTCTGCCCGGGGGCTGAACAAAACGTGCCACGGCGGGCAGGGTGCGGGCAGCAGGGAGCTGCCTCGCGAGCAGGTGAGCTGTTTCTCTCCAGCCACGGCGGTTTAATTGGCTTCCATCTAGCTGATCAACAAAGCGCCCTTGGGCAGGCTTTAAATCTACACAAATTGGGTTTCTCGTAGCAGTGCTGAGGCCGCGGTGTTTTCAGCTGGATATTTCATGTTTCTGGCAGGTGGAAAATGCCGCTCTTGGCTCTTTTGTAGCTGGGGCTGGGGTGTAAGTGTCCCCGTAAGCACACGAGCGCGTGATTTCGGAGCATGGCTGGCATTGCTGCTGCCCCGGGGGGCTGCTTGGGTTTGCTTTTAATTGCATTTAATTAGTGTTTGTGTGCTGCTCGGGGGCCGCTCAGCTGAAACGTGTCCATGCAGGACAAGTCGGGGCTCTGCTGGTGCCCCCGCGGTGCCAGGGGTGCGGGCCTGTGGGACCTGGCAGTGGGGTGCCCCCAGATGGCTCAGGACCGTCCCCGGGTGAGCCCAGGGCCGTGTCTGCTCGGGCAGGGCAGGGAGGGGCAGCGCGGGCGCTGACGGCATGGGCATGGCTGTGCGCTGGCTCCTGGCTCCCAGCCCATGTGATGTATTTGAGGGGGCACGCTGACATTTCAAGAGGAGAGAAAAAAAAAAAAATAATACCCAGAGACCCACGGGGAGCTTTGAAGTGCCTGAGCCAGAAAAGAGAGCAAGAGAGACAGACCTCCACGCAGCGCCGAGGAATAAAACCGGGCAGGGGGGGAAAAGTTACCGGGGCAGGGAAAGGATGTGAGCGCAAGTACTGGCTGCGAGCTGGGAGGATGCGATGGCCGCTGGCACAGAAACTGGGGCGGCGATTGTCAGCCATGGAGACGGCCCCACCGCCCGCGCCACCCCGCCGGCCGCGCGCCCCGCGCTAGCACGGGGACGGCAGCGGGGACCCACGGGGGCCGGGAGCCGGGTGGCAGCAGACGGCGGTGCGGGAGCGACTGCGTGCGCCCGCTCTGAGCAGCGGCTCCGCGGCGGCTCCTCTCCCCCGCGCCCAGGAGCCGGCTCTCGGTGCAAGGCGGCATCGCTGCGCGGCTGAGCGCCGACCGATCGCTGCGCGCAGCCTTCCTCGAGGTCAGTGCCGTGTAATGAGGTCGGTAACAATGCACCTAGCTGCTCGCTTTCGCTGCATACATGTTTAATAATGAACGGGTTCTGTATTTAATTAACATAAACAGCTAACGCAACTCGATCCGTCTCCTTAGATTTAACTTGACAGAGATGGCGTGTTGCTTTAAATGCCAAGTGATTAGTAAAACCATATTTAATTTGGTTTAAACATATGCGATAAGATGCATGTGTTTGTCACACAGATTTTGGAGCCGTGCTCCGAGCAGTCTCCTGGTTCCTCTCGGCTGCCTGGGTGCGACCATGCTTCCTCGCTGGGCAAAGCATCCCTTTGGCGCTTCCCCTAGAGCAGCGCCGCGGCTGCGGGAGCAGGAGAGACCCTCCGAGCCCGGGGACTGCAGGCTGACACCGTTGCTCGTGGGTACGGAGTGGGGGGCACGGGGGGGGTCGTGGGCTCCGGAGGCTCGGCCGCTGGGGACGGACCTGGGGCAGCGTGGGCCGGGCTGGATGCTCAGCGCTGCCAGGAGGAGGCAGGCAGGGCTGCAGGCAGCTGCTGCTGTCCTCCTTTTGCTTGAATAAACCTCGCCGCCCGGACAGCTGCGGGCTGGCGCTGGTGGAAGGGCTCAGCCCCGCTCCCGCAGCCTGCCCACGGGCTGTGAGGGCAGGACGGGGCAGTGGTGTGCGTCCGGAGCGGGCAGGGGATGGCACCCGAGGAGGGATGTGGGCACGAGCCACCCATGGGTGCTCGCAGGGGGACAAAGTGGTGGTCTTGCCCTACTGCCACCCGCGGCAGGGCATGGTGGGGCGTAGGCGGGGGATGCGGTGATAGCTGGGGAGCCCTGTGGGGAACAGGCACCTCGGCTTCCTCCAGCAGCAGGACGTGGCCCAGCCGCGTGCCTCTGTGGGGTCTGTGTGCCTGGGGTCTCTGCTCTGGCTGACGGCAAAGCCTGGGCAGAGCTTCCTCAGTTCTTCAAAGTGTGGGTGCGCTTTCCTGCATCTAAGAGGCTTTAGACATTGATTTATGCAATATTTTTCAGTATTTTTGACTTTTAACTAGCTGTGACTAAACAGGCTGGCAGAGCAGGCTGTGACCAAACACCTACGTGCTACCTGCGTGCTTATAAATAGGGTCTGTTCTCCCCTCCCCGTCTGGAGCATCGCCGGGCTCCTGAGCCCCTCCAAAACAGAAATAGCTTCCTCCAGCCTCTCCCCTCCCGCCGCCGGCAAGCAGCATCGCCCCAGCGCCCGGGGATGTGCAGAAAGGCAGGGACCGAGCCCCCGAACGCCCCGTTCCTGCCTGCTGGCTGCAGCGGCAGGCGGCTGCTGGGAGCTGGGCTCAGCACACTGCACTTCCAGCACGTAGCGATGGCAGCAGGAGCCAAGTCCTCGAAGGAGCCGGGTGCCCCCGTGCCAGCGCAGCGCCGGCCAAGTGCTGCGTCAGGCTCCGCGCGGCGCCCCCCGAGCGGCCGCTGCCTCTGCGGATCCGACACACGGAGCTCGGGAACCAGGGGGCTGCTTCTGGCGGCGCTGAGCGCTCGGTGCCGGCCTGAGGCTCTCTTCCCAGGCAGGGGCTGGAGAAGCTTTGGGTTCGACTTGGGTTTTTTACTGTTAGCGGCTTCATCGGGAGCCTGCTCCCAGCAGGGGTGCGGGAGGGGGCGGCTCTCCCCTCGTCCCTGCTGTGTTCCTCCAGATGAATTTGCTTTTGATGAGGTGTAGCATGTAGTCGAAGCTCCTGTCAGGCGGTTTCGGCCTCCCATCGGCGAGCGAGTGGTTAGCATGACTGCACTAATGGCAGGAGATTAGAGGAAGTGATTAGCTTGCTTGAAAAATTGCAGCAAGTGCATTCGGCACAGGAGCGGGGCTGGTGCAGTGCGTGGCTGCGCCCTGTGCATTGCTGGGTGCCGTTCACCCCTCGCAGGGCTTTGTCTCGTTTTAGCCCTCCTCTACATCAGTGTGTTGCGTTTTGTTTCCACCTCTGATCTCAGGCTCTCCGAAACGAAGCCTGCCTGCGTTCCCACGCCGGTGCGGCGATGCCTGCCCCGCTGCGCTCCCTCGCAGTCCGACCCCAGGACGAGGACACGGCCACCAAAGAGCATCGCGCCCTGCTCTTGGCTGTAGTCCATCAATAACCCATGGCCGTGGGCCGCGTATGGGGGTCCCATGGCCCCCTCGCTGCATGGGGTGGGTGACAAGGCTGTGGTCCCCATGGTGTCCCGGGGCCGCCACCTGGCCGCTGCCGGCGGGGCGCAGGCAGAGCGCGCTCTTCGTCCTCATTTCTCCTGTCACCGAAGCAATTGCGGTGGCCTTGCTCTGCTCGGTGACTTCACTCGGTGTCTCATTAGAGGAAGAAACGGTGCTGTCAGGAATTGATTTTTGATCTCGGCGTGAGTCCCCAGCCCCGTCTCCCCCTGCTTCCTGCTCGCGCGGCTCTGCCGTTCCCGTCTCACCTCCCCTCCTGGCCGGCTCCGCAGCCTCCACACACATCTGTGCTCCTGCTCTGCCGGCAGAGGTGCCAGTAAGGAGCCAACCCGAACCCCGACCGTGGGGCTCAGCTGAGGCCCTGCACCTCCCGCGTATGGGGAATTTATTCCTTATGGGGAACGTCGTTTCATACGGGGAGGGTCAGGTCTGAGCAGCCTCAGCTGTCTGGGATTCCCCTGCCTTCCTTCCAAGGGCGTTACATTTTCCCTTTCTCCTGCACCTAAAAGCCATCAAACTTCTAGAAAAGCAGGATGCTGGAGAGGAGAGCAGAGGCTGGCAGCAGGCACCGGGACGTGTTGGTGCCAGGCGGGGCACGGGTGGTCGGTGGGATGGAACTGGGCACCCACCTTGGTGCTTTTCCTCCTGCACTGATGGGGAGCGCGCTGCCAGAGATCCTACGAAGGAGCAGCGGTGCTTGTGTGCCCCGCCACCACGCTGGGAGCGCCCCAACGCTGCCCTGCGCCCCCAGCCCAGCAATTCAACAAGGAAAGGTGAAGGCTGAGGCCCCCCGGCCCCTCCCCACTGCTCCAGCCCCAGAGAGATTTTGCTCTTCCCTGCACGCTGCAGCCCCGGGGGTGGGTTTGGGGCTGGCTCCTCGCAGCAGGACCCCGGCCCCCCGCCTCCCCCGCACGCTGCTCCTGCCCCCCTGCCTCTGCTCTGGGCTAAGAGGAAGCATCGATTTGGTGTCTTGAGGGGCAGTTTATCGCTTTCCTGATGCCTGATGGATTGGAATTGATTTGCAGAGCAATTTGCCTGAGCAGCTCAGCTCGGAGCCGTGCTGCGCCCCAGCTCTGCAGCAGTGCGGCGGCGCCCCTGGGGCTGCTGCCCCGGCCCGCAGCGCTCGCGGCTCCGGAAAAACTCGGGGAGGGAGATGCGCAGGGCAGGCTGGCTTCTCACAGCACCACCGATGTACCTGCCTGCAGGGAAGGGGCGATGACAAAGGCCGCTTTGCAGCAGCTCGGGGGGCCTGAGTCCCGCACTCCCTTGGGTTTGTCCGGGTGGCTTCTCCCCGAGGTGCGAGCGGGGCCCCGGCTTCGCAGGGAGCTCGGCTGCGCGTCGCCGCACGACTGCGGTGAGTCACTGACCCGCGCCCGCCCGCACGGAGGCAGCCGCCACGCTCGCCTGTCTCAGCGTGGCAGTGGGAGTGAGCCGGAGCTGCCAGGACGCTGGGAAAGCTCAGGGTCCTTTCGGGAGATGCTAAATCCGAACCCAGCGAGGGCACCCCACCAGGCACGAAGGCAGCACGTGGCTCTGCCGGTGCTTTTCCCCTGCTCCCACATGGGATTTGAGCCCTTTGTGTCTCGGCATTCCTGCCTGCAGCTAGACCCATGCACTCTGCATTGACGTCCTCCAGGCAGACACTTCCCTCCAGCTCCGTGCCTCAGTTTCCTTCTCGTGTCCAGGGGGATCCCCAGGCTGGACCTGGCTGGGGCCACGTGGGCTGATCCTGTCCCCACTTCACCGCCTTGAGCTGCTGCCGCCGCACGGGTGGGAGAGGAGACCGCGACGTGTCTTGTGTTTGTGCTGGGAGGAGCCCGGCCCCTGCTCTCCTTTATTTTTACCCAGTGTTTCTTGCCAGGGTGCTCAGGGCTCCTTGCTCAGCTGCTCCCCACTGGGGAAGGCTCTGCCCCGCTCGGCACCGACCCCTCGTCCCGCAGGGCCGCGCTTTCTGCCTTTCCCTAGGCAGTTTCTGCTCAAGGGCTGCCGCCGGCTTTGTCCTCCTGCCAAAGGTCAGGGAGGGAGCTGGTGGCAGGGCAAAGATTTGCCCCGGCTCCACCAGCCGTGACTCATCCTCTCTGCATCCCCTCGCCCTCCGTGAGCTCCCCAGCTGCTTGTCTCGTTTTCCCTCGCCAAAGCCAGGGCAGCTCCTTCGCGTGCCGATGGGGCCATGGAGCTGCGCAGCCTGCGGGGAAGTGCTCGGATGAGTATAGGAACAGCTCCCGGCCAGGAGCTCCCGGGAGATGCTGAGCTGATCAGACAGCACCAAGAAGAAGGACGAGGCTGGGGGAGGACAGGGCCGGTTCGTGCTTTTTGGCTGCTGTGCCAGGACGTGGTGCTGTGAGCGGGCAGGGACAGGCAGCGCAAGGACAGGGGGCCCTGCCTGCAAAAAGCACCCTGGTGAGAGCTGCGGGCTGCGTGGGGAGGGCTGGGGGTTTCTGGGGGCCGTGTCCCCTTCCTGCGTGTGGGAGGGGACGGGGGACAGCCTGGGTCACGTCCCCCTGGCAGCACAGAGAAGCGTGGGGAGGGGGCTCCAGGCCAGTGGTGCCACTCCTGATACTGAGCGCAAAGCGGCCGGGGGTGCTGGGTGAGCTCGGCTCCGCGTGGGTGTGATGACACCCGGCGAGGTGGGAAGTAGCTGCTGCTTTTTACAGGGCTGGCCAGATGGGATTTCTCCTTCAGCTCAGGTTTTGACAATGACAGGGGAATTCAGCTGATGGTTTCCCTGCTTCCAGAGCCAGGGCAGCGCTGCGCTGCGGTGCCAGCTGAGCCGCCCCATGCTCCAAAAGGGAATGCGCCCTGCCAGCGCGGCTGCTGCCCTCGGCCCCAGCGCTGTGCCCAGCTGCCTGGGACGGATCCTGCCCTGCCTCAGTCAGCTGCTCGGCAGCCCCTGGGTGCCACCAGCTGTCACAGCCACATGCCCGTGCCCAGGGGCTGCGCTGAGACGCACCAACGCATTGCACGTCCTCAGGTGGGCTCCTCGGTCCCACGCAGCTGCAGTGGCCTCGGTGGGTGCGGGCACAGCCAGGGCACGTCGCAGCTGGGGACGGGCAGGGCCAGGTCTGCAGGGACGCATCCGGGCTGCCACCACGAGGGCATCGTGTCCCTGCCAGCCTGCGGGTGTCCCGGGCACGGTGCCGGCGCAGCGGGGCCTTGGGAGCTGCGCCAGCCTGGCTGGGAAGTTCCCGATGAAGCGGTCGGCGGGTGGTGTTTTATCTTCCCTGGTTCCACTTGAATCGGGGAGTGAAAGGCATGGCGGGGAGCCTGCTGCTGAGCCGCAGTGTGGGGCTGCAGGGAGAGACCCTCGGGGGTGTGAGCGGCATTGCCCCCCGGGGATGTCCATACCCTGGGCACGGCGAGGTTTGTGCTGGGACAGGCACTGATGGCAGCCGCGCAGCCGCCCTTCCCGCAGCAGCCTCAGCACCACCCAGCCTTTCCCAGGAGGTTCAGTGCCAGGTCTCCATCAGCCCAGCAGTGAGAGGATCGCGAGGAAGCTTTCAGCCCAGCCGTCCGTGAGCTTTCACTCCTCATATTGCTCTCTGCTCTGCACGAGGCCGCCGGGAGGCACGGGGAGGGTGTGCGAGCGCTCCCGCCTCGACACTCACGTGCTGGGATGGCCCCGCCGGGCCCCGCCGGGTGATGGCACGTGGGTGCATGGAAGCCCAGGTTCGTGCCTTACCCGAGCTGCAGGGGCACATGCTGAGCCCCCCGCCTGCAGCCCCCGAGCCAGGCAGAGATGCCCCCGGGAGGTATGGCTTTGGTAAGAAAACACGAAGGCAGCCGGTGCCGAGGCTCAGTGGGTGCACAGCCTCGCACCAAGCTGGGGCCAAGGGCAGCTGTGGGTGACGTCTTGTCTGACCGCCGGCAGAAAAAATGCCAGGCAGGGACCAGCTGGAGAGAAGCCGGAGAGCATCCGCAGTGCTCCTGGCCAGAGCAGTGCCACCCAGCTTTGTCCCTCCGTGGGGCACCAGCACCCGTGCAGCTCTTGGCTGCGTTCACCAGGCTTGTCGGCCCCGCTGTGCAGAGCCTCGAGGCCACTTTACCACCACGGCCCCATCTCAGGAGAGGTACAAGTACAGCTCGGCTCAAGCACAGCAACGCCTCTGCCGGTCTCTTCACCCCAGCGGGTCCCAGCCTGGGCAGGGGCTCTGCTCCTGGGGTCCCCTCCGAGCTGCTCAGCACAAAACGAGCTGAGGGCAGCCCCAGGCGCAGCCGGGTGCGTCTCCTGCTGCCCTTTCCCCAGCCGTTGCTCCAGCCCCACGTGCTCCATGGGGGCCTGGTGGCACCGTGGCAGGGAAGGGGTTAGCGCAGCGCGGGGCTCTCCGTGCGCACCGTGCCGTGTCCCCGGGTGCTGTGCGCAGGCAGCGGGGTTGGAGCTCGGCGGCGGCGGCGTTTCGGGGAAGGCGAACGCGTTGTGCTCATCCCGCTGCCTTAATGGCTGGGCGCGGGGGAGCCACGTAGCTCCAAGGGCTTCTATTCTTTTGCCTCCCTCTCTCCCCAAATGTAATCTCTCCTTCCCCTCCCCAACTCCCCCTTTTGTACAATTGCTTTCTTGGTCTATTTTTCATGCTCCGCTAACTGTCACGGCTTTCACGGCCCGCGTGAGCCTTGCTGCTTCATGAAGATTTATGAAACTGCAGTAATAAACTGTGTTTGAAAGATCCTCTTTATGATAAACCCCCGCCACGCTGCGGGCAGGGGGATCGGGACAGACCACCCTGCCGGCCGCCCACCCCGGCGTGGCTCTGGCAGGGCAGCGCCCGCAGCACAGGGCAGGATTTTGGGACCTCTCCCACCCGTGTTGGCCGGGGAGGGAGCTGGGAGCTGTTGGAGAGCGGCTGCTCGGGCGGCAAAGCCCCGGCCCAGAGGAGCACCATCGCCAGCATGGGTGGGCTCCGGTGCCCCCCCTCTGCTGGGGTGGAGGTGATGGCCACATCCTGCTAGGAGCCCGGGCTGTGGCCCCTCTGCTGGCAGGTAAGGAAGATGGATGGATGAACCGCTGAGCGCTGCGCTCCCTTAACCCCCCGCTGCCTGGAGAGGGGCTTGGCAGGACTTTCCGTGGGATTTCAGCTGCTGTGGGAGCCAAGGAGCCACCTTCGGGCACTGGAGAGCTGGGGGCTTTCCCCCCCCCCCACCCCCCCCAACCAGTTTGCTGGCTGCTCAGAAGCTGTCCTGAGGGTAAGCATGGGGCAGCCCGCTGCCAGGGACGTGTCCTGCAGGGCTGCCTGCCTGGCCGGGCTGGGGCAGGGCTGCCCACGGCTCCCCCGGCCCAGTGACCCACTTGGAAGCAGCCCCCGGAGGCAGCCGCGTGCCAGGGGAGCGGGGAGCACCGTGGAGGATTTTACGGCCCCCTTCCGAGGAAGCTCCCGCACCCGGCCGTTGGATCCTCTCGTAGCAAATGATCCACGGACACCTCTGGGCTGGGAGCAGAGGGATGAGATGGGGACGGGCGCGTGCGTGGTCTGCGGGGGCTCCTCCTGGCCCCACCGCGGTGCTGGGGCTGCCTCCCCCCGGCTGCTCCGGAGCCCGGTGAGGGGTGCGGAAGCGGATGTGGCACGGCCGGGGGTGGAAGAGCCCCCAGCGGCTTCCAGCTTTGCTCTGACCCCTGTGCGGATTGTGCAGGGCTTTTCAAATCATCCTTTTCAGTAGTCGGGGACAGACAGCGAGCTGGCGCGTTCCACTCCCGGAGCATGTAATTAGGGAGCAGGGAGCTGCATGCTGATGTGCCGCTCAGTGCCGAGAGGAGGAGGAGGGTGGGAAGGAGCCAGGAGCACAGCCGGGCTCCCCAGGGCTGCTAAACCCGGGGCTGGGGGAGGCACCACCCACCGCAGCACCCCAGGGTGCAAGGAAAGCCCTC
This sequence comes from Oxyura jamaicensis, assembly GCF_011077185.1. Lineage (NCBI taxonomy): Eukaryota > Metazoa > Chordata > Aves > Anseriformes > Anatidae > Oxyura > Oxyura jamaicensis. The sequence goes on from NC_048919.1 coordinate 5,178,235, forward strand.
CCTCGCAGTGCCCTGAGCCGCTGCCCCTGCGCCTTCCTCCAGCTCCAGGCCTCTTTGCTGCAGTGCTGCCTCTCTCCCCGGTGAGGGCGAGAAGCTGCAGCTCCTTCCTCCCGGCGCTGTCGCTGCTGTGCCCGGGAGCTCTCAGGGTGCTCCTTCCCCCTGCTGCAGCCTGCCTGGAGCCGCCGTTCCCGCGGGATGAGCTGAGCCTTCCCTGCCGGGCCACCTCGTCCCCGCGGTGCAGGTGCTGGATGCGTCCCCACTGCTCCGCCTGCAGAGCAAGCGCTTGAGGGACCGGCCGAGGGCAGGAAGGGCTTTGCTGCCCGAGAGCAAATCCTTGGCGAGAAGCTGCTTTAGGGGCTGTTGCATGGGAGGAGAGGTGGGGACGGCAGCTCCTGGAAGGAGGGGGCTCGGCGGGGTGCTGAAGGAGGGACTGCTCCGCCCGCACCTCACAGAGGGGCTGGAGCTTCGCAGGGCTCCTCAGCTCGTGGTGCCTGGGGTGCTCGTGGGCTCCTGCCCTGAGCCCAGCGCCACGCTGCCTTCTGCGGTGCAAGAAGGGCTGAGGTGGCCCCGTCTGACACCTCCCTGGTGCCATCGTCCCCAGAGGGCTCCGAGGGCGTTTTGCACGTGCCGGATGTGCTGCGATGACCTCTGTGCAGGGGTGATGTGGGGACCAGGCTGAGCTGGGGCTTGGGGGTTTCAGCTCTCGCTCCAATCCTGCCCCTGCCCAAGGCAGGACGGCTCCCGGCCCTTGCTGGGGGCTGAGTGTTGGTGTCACCAGCTCGTAGCAAAGCCCCTTGGATGACCTTGAGCGGAGGAGTTATGTCGGTAGCACACACTGGAATCTTGTCCTACACTACTAACGCGACTGCTTGTTATAAAGCTAATATGTTGGGCTAATAAATAATTAAGGGAAGAGGAAAAGCTCTCTATGATTTGCTTAACAGGAGCTTGGGAAGGAAAGGGGAAAAAGAAGGACAAGGAGGGAGATGAATAATGGATCAAGGTTAAATGGTGAGCGAAAAAGGCGAGCCTTAGCGTGGTGAATTCATGCAACACAAATGCTGCAGGTTGCCAAAATAGTTACCGTGGCGGAGAGCTCGGGGCCTGGGCTGGCTCCGGGCTGCGTGCCGCGAGCTCGAACAGCGCGAGGGCTTCAGAGCCTCGGCTTCTTGGGGTGGCACCGTGGGGTGGCACCGTGGGGTGGCACCGTGGGGTGCTCTGCAGCAGGCTGTGGGGCTGGGTGCTGCGGGTGGCCTCGTCTCGCAGCCACCGAGGAGGTGACAGGCGTTGGCAGCGTGCGGGGACTTCCATGCATTAATTACCACTTGCATCGTGCGTGCTGGGCGCAGCTTCCCTAGAAATTAGAATCACAACATGCTGCTGACGGCTGGCCCCGCGAAGGGACGAGCCCTTCCTGCACCCGCACCCTGCTGGCACCGGGGCTGGCATCTGCGAGGGCTGGGGCAGGCAAGGGGGGGTCCTGGCGGCCCCCAGCAGCAGCACAGTGCAGGCACTGCCACGAGCCCCCACTGCCCTGACCCACTTTTCATTTTCTTTTTGGTCTGTCTGTGTGTCTGTGTCCCTCCGTCTGTCTGTGCTCCGGGTGGTGCCCAGCTCGTGTGTCTTGCCTGTGCCATTTTGGTGCCCCAGCTCTGTTTCATGCATGTTTCAGCCCAGATGTTGTGGTCCCGGTAGCACCCCAGCCCCTCTGCCCCTCCTGCAGCCCCCAGCCCTGTCTGACCCCAGCCACCATCACAGGGGGACAAACCCCATGCCACCCACCCGCCAGTTGCATCCCCTCGGGGGATGACCCAGCTCCCAGCGGGGCTCAGCCACCTCTCAACACCCTCTGGCCCCTAGCTTACAACCCCCGTGCCCCATCGTAGCGCCCCAAATCCCCCCGGGCCCTGACCCTGCTCTGCTCTCCCCGCGCAGATCCCGACAGGACGAGCACCCACATGATCTCGGCGGACGATGCCGAGTACCCGCGGGAGTACCGCACCTTGGGCAACGGCACGCGGCGCTTCTCCAACGTAGGGCTGGTGCACACCTCGGAGCGCCGGCACACCGTCATCGCCGCCCAGAGCCTCGAGGCCCTCACCGGCCTCCAGAAGTCGGAGATGGAGCGCAAGCGGGACGCCTTCATGGACCACCTGAAGAACAAGTACCCGCAGCACGCGCTGGCGCTCCGGGGGCAGCAGGAGCGCATGCGGGACCAGGTAAGGGGCGTCTGCTCGGGGAGGGACACCCCACCTCACCCTGTGGGGCTGTCCGGTGGGGCAGGGGCTCAGCGGGGGCCTGGATGCAGCATGGATGGGAGCTGGGGTCCCGGGGCAGATTTCCCCTGCACTGGGTGGATTTGATCCCGCTGGCTGCCGGCGGAGGCAGCGGGTGTTTGTGCATTCAGGCAGAGGGACGGACCACAAGGCGGCTAAGCCCCACCGAGGAGGGGGCACCCACGCAGGTCTCTGCAGGTTTCAGCTGCAGTTGAGGATGTAGGTGCAAAACTGCTGCCAGCCCCGGCTGGAGCAGCACAGGGATGGGGACAAGGACGGGATGGGGATGGGGATGCGCTCAGAGCTGGGGTGGTTCTGTGCAGGGATCTCCCTGCTGCTGCCCGGGCAGGGCACCAAGACGTGGTGTGAGTGTGGGGGCTGTGGGGAAGGGTGAGCAGAGGCAGCGAGGGGCCACGGCTCTGCTCCAGCACACGCTGCTGAGCTGCACGGAGCAGGGGCTGTGGGCAGGCAAGGTGCTCCCGGGGTTTGGTGCCACACGGGGATGTCCCTTGGCCACCTGATTGCGGGGGCTCAATTCTCCCTCAGGGACCTCGGAGAGGGCCAGGGCCAGCGGGTGGCACCGGCAGGCAGCCTTGCTGAAAGCAGCAGAGCCCAAGGGCCCAGGGGGTGGCATCCACCCTCGTGCCTGGGGGTGCCCCCAGGGTGCTGCAGGGGGGCGCCCAGGCTGCTCCTCCAGGTAGAAGCGAGCCCCAGCCCCGGGGCCCGCCAGGGCAGCAATAAATTCCCACCTAAACTGTCGCTTTTATAAAAAGGCACAGGGGAGGGCGAGCGCAGAGCAGCTGGAGGAAGTGGCTGGAAAGAAATCTTATATCATCTCCAACTAGACGCCTCCCCGAGGGATGGAGGCGACGGCTCCCAGACTATCGCGGCGGAAAGAAATAGAGCTTCGTAAGGAAAAGCGGCAGCTCCGCGCCGCATCCTGCCAGCCCCCGCCTGTCCCCGCTCCCTGCCTGCCTGGGGCCGGGAGGGCAGCGCCGGGGGTCCCGCTCTGCAGCCCCTCTCCGTGCAAGCATCTCACGGCTGGGTGCGAAGAGGAGCAGCCAAGCCCTGCGCTGCTCTCCGCAGTGCTTTGCACCAGCCGAGCCTCCAGGTGTTGGCTAAGGGCTTGCCAGCGGCGCTCCCTGCCTCGGGGCGGTGTTTGGGGCAGGGCGAGGGTGAGGATCCTGCTCCTGTCACCCTCCAGCAGGAGCTGTGCTGGCTGGTGGCGGTGGCTTTGCCGTCCCCAAGCAGGGCGCTGCCCACGGGATGCTTCGAGAGGGGCCTCCAGGGGGCCGTGGGCCGTATCCAGGCCTTCTGCTCAGAGGCGAAGTGACATTTCTAGCCGCAGAGTGATATTACTTAGCAAATAACTAGGAATCTTTCCCTTATTATTACAGAGATTTAAAGACTTTTTTTCTTTAGGCAGCAGCTGTAAAAGAAAAATCCAGCTAGTGTTGACTCGAGGTCTGGTGAGCTTTGGAGGATTTTAGGAGGCGAACAAAAGACCTTCTGGATTCTGGAAGCATCTTCTGCATTTCCAGCCGCAGGCTCCAGCCCGGCGCCTGGGGCCGTGGAGCCCCTGCGGGACCCCCCTGGGGACGGCCGCGGCGGGCGGTGGGCTCCCCGTGCTCCTCGGGCACGGGCACAGCGCCCGCCCCAGCCCCGGCTGCGAGTCGCCTTCTTGCAGCCGGTGGGGAAGGGGAGGAAAGAAGCCGTGTGTGTATGTTTTCATTTTCCCTGCAGGCGGTCAATAATAGCGGGAAGAAAATGAAAATAGAAACAATGGAAACCTGGGGGCAACCTCAGAATGACATTGGGACACAGCGCTCTGGGCCTGCCTGCGACGTGCAGAACTTCCTTCAGTGTTTTTGAGGGAGCCTGGCAGATATTTCGGATCGCAGGCTTTGCCGTTTGGTGCTTTTTGTTTTTAAAACATTACATATGAGAGAGTTTACACCATCAAAGGTGAATGGAAATATTTCGTAAATGTCAACGTCCCTTTCAGCATGGCAAAGCCCGCAGCAAATTGCAGTTGTACTCATGCATAGGAACTGGGAAGCAAGCGCAATATTAATTTTAATCATACGTAGGTATAACAGAGCAGGGGAAAAAAAAGGCAAATAATTGTACCAGCACCCAACAGACTGCTAGCAAATCTGCAGAGAAGTCTGAGGCAGCAGCTAGCTAATTTAAAACCCAGATGGGAGAACGCGTTAAATGGGCACGTTAACAATAAAGGGAGGAATGGGACTGGGAGCCTGGAGGACGGAGCACAGCGGCCGCGGGGCTTCGGGGCTGTGCCTGGGCTAAATCCTGCCCCCGTGGGGGGGATGCGGCCAGGACGTTAGGAGTGCTTGGAACAGTCATAACGTGAAGGTTTTAACGGGGTGACCCCTCCCCGTGCCCCTCCTTGTGTCCCACTAACACCCAGATTGCTTTCGGATGTGCTTTTCTGCGCCGTGACTGGAGGCACCAACCTGAAACCGGTGTTGTTATGCAGAGAAATGGTTAACCCCAGAAAAAAAAGGGGGGATTACAAATTCCCCTTTGACCAGTTGACGTGTGCAGGCCAGCTGAAGCCCCGTCTATTTGGGTGCCTTGCAGCTCATGAGCTGCAGCACGGGGTTAAATACCGCAGCAGAGCTGAGCAGGAACCTCGTTCAGGTCTAAAATGAAAGTATATAAAAGCTTGGATTTAAGCTTGTCCAGTCCTGCTGCAGAAAAAAAAAATAAAAAATAAAAATAAAAGGCTCAAGCTAAGTGTTAATGTGTCCGTGGTGCCCGACAGCAGCAGATTTGCAGCTGCACAGAATAAATCCGACTTTGGAATAAATACATAACAGCTAGCGCAGATGAGCGTACCCACAAATCCGGGCCCGTGGCCCCTCCTGCCCCACCAAGGGACCCCCTGGTGCTGCCGTGGGGGCAGGATCGGTCCCAGGGCAGGGCGCAGCAGGCCGGGGGTGCTGGTTTGCTGCTGCTGGCATCGTGCCCCCCTTCCTGGGCTGGGGGCTGTGGGCACAGCTGAGCAGGGGAGGGAAAGCCACTCTTCTCTCCTACCTGCACACGGCTTCTTTGGCATGGAATTGTTCCAGTTCTTTGCCTGCAGGGCCTGGCAGGTGCCCCCGGGGCTTACGAGCGCTGCGTGCCGTGGTTCGGGCTGGTGGGGCGCCTGGGTCCAGCACCGTGCACCTGCTGCAGCCCCCGGCTCCTGCCCATGCCCCCGGTCCTGCATGCTGATGCTCCAACCCCTCCAGGAGCTCCGGCTGATTGCGGAGGTCGTTAGGAAAATCCTGGCGGTTCCATTGCACGGCGGTTTTTAGGCAAATGCCGCCGATTTCACTGCCCTTGTGGCTCTTAGGCCTCTTGGGGGGGGGGGCTTCGAAGTGGTGGTGTCGAAGGGAAAACCCGGGGAGCCTTGGGACTGCGGGAACTGGGGGCTGCGACGGTGCGCGTGCACGGGTGGGGGTGTGCACGTGTGTGCGCGCGTGCTTGGGTGTGTGCATGCGTGCGCACAGATGCATGTGTGTAGGTGTGTGCACGCACATGCACAGCTGTGCACACGTGTGTGTGCATCGCACAGGTGTGCAAACGCGTGTTCATGCATGTGTCTGCATGCACGCGCACAGCTGCACCCGTGTGTTCATGCATGTGTGTGCGTGCACGCGCACAGGTCTGCACACGTGTGTGCATGCACAGCTGTGCACCCGTGTGTTCATGCATGTGTGCATGCACGCGCACAGCTGCACACGCGTGGACGCGCATGGATGCCTGCGCTTGCGTGCGGGTGCATGCGCACAGGTGCGTGCGCGTGCATCAGCGCGCGTGCCCGCGCACCGTGCCCGCAGCCTTCCCTCCCCCCCCCCCCCTTTACCCCCCTCGCGCTCCGCCTCCTCCGTCGAGGGGGGGGGGGGCGCGCGCGGCGCGGCGCCAGGTGGAGTCGCGGTTTCCATGGCGACCGCGCCCCGAGATAAGGGCGGGCGGCGCGGGCCGGCAGCGGCCGCGGGAGGCGGCGGCGGCGGGGGGGG